>NW_023615868.1:0-80001 GCF_013339695.2 Rhipicephalus sanguineus | reverse complement strand
GGCCAGCGCCCAAGGGCCCTGACGGACGGGGTGAGATTGCTCCCCGTGCTTCCAGCGCTCCCTACCAGGTACGGGGCTCGACTCCCTTCATTGTTCTCAACTCTGTAAGCAGCGCATGGAAGGCTGTAAAGACGGTTTCGTATAAAGAACGCATGTCTTGGCGTGCGTGTAACGTGCAGGTGTGAGTTTGTTTGTTTGTTTGTTTGCTTGTTTGTTTTGCTCGAAAGAAGGTGGAAGTCCGAAGAAGAGAGGTGACAAAAAACACAGTATAAAATTTATTTATTTTTGTATTTATTTTGAGCGGAGAGCGCTGTGCTTCCTGTCCCAAAAGAAAAAATAACCAAAAGAAAAAAATAAAGGCACAAAGTCCAACGCGACTGGGCCTCCGTTTTCCATATACTTTCGACCCATAATATTTACACAAATTAAACAAAATTCCTCCGACGCTGTTTCCTGACGCGAGTACGTGGTGCGGCGACATACCAACTGCATGCGACACCAGTTTAATGCCGTCGCTGCTCGCCCAATAATCCCTCCCACACCTAATAATTCCCAACTCCCTCCACACCTAATCCCAAACTGCGGCCGAGAGCCGCCCTTTTAACTGAAATAAAGGTTTAAGTCATTCATTCATCTGATGTCCCAAGGGGCGAGAGGGGGGGGGGGGTCTGAAATAAAGAGCCGAAAGACCTAGACTTATCTCTGGGCAAGAAAATTGTAATCAGCATGGAGAAGTGGAGGCACAGCTCGCCAGCTCAGAGCCAGAGTTTGCACGTTTTGGGTGACGTCTGGCGAGCAGCCGTAGCCAGGGAGGTCCTGGCTTCAGGGCTCATCCAAACTGCTCCACGTCCCCTTTCGCCTTTTAATTATTATTATTATTATTATTATTATTATTATTATTATTATTATTATTATTATTATTATTATTATTATTATTATTATTATTATTATTATTATTAACTACAGGGGCACTAAAGAGCAAAACGATTTTTTCTCATATTAGTAAAGTACTCTTTCACGATGCCAAAAACACCACGCTTGCTGCGAGAAGACGCTTAGTACGCGAGAAAACGCGCAAAGAGAAAATGTGGGTGGCGACGCCACCTAGAAGTTTCCGCACCATTCGCCGTGACGTCACATGTTTTGACGGCGCCCACAAGGGGCTACGTAGTTCCTAATCGGTAATAATGAAGTACATTGTCCTCTGAGGGGGACATAGACTCCACATACCAAGTTTGGGGTAACTTTGTTGAGCCAATGGTGCCAAACTACGATAAATACACTTTGAAATCCGTGACGTCACGCGGGGAGATTTCGGCGCGAAATTTAAAAATCAAACTTTGAACTTGGTTTTCTCCTCTATTAATAAACCTATGATGGCGAAATTATCGACATTAGAGTTCGGAGAGCATAATTTATCGATCTAAACCAATTCATTGTTTCTCTTTAGTGTTCCTTTAACTACAGCATTGGCTCACACCCACCCTGAAGGATTGGCCAAGAAACGAATAAATTTCTAAAAGCGTATGGACACACATGAATCGTATGGCTATTGAGAAATTTTAGAATGATGAATATGAATTAATCATGGTAATTTACGAATTTCGGATCAAAACAGCCCTGGTTCAATGAAATATTTCTCAACAGATGTGCAGACATCCCCGTGGTAATGGCCTTATGAGGAGGTTCCCGACGACAGAATATTTGAAGTATTGACATCAAATTCGATTAAATGCTGGAGTGTTTACTCCCCCCACCCCCCACACCCCGAATAAAGTGTCCTCTTCTTCATCCCAGAAAAATGCCCTGGCAGTAGATACACACAGAAGCGAAAATGTCAGAGCACCGAAGGAGGATGCAGTGTTGTTTTCGTTTCAGTAATCATTCGAAACACAAGTCAACACGAAACAAGGTTAGAAAAACACTTGATGACCTCTATTTTTTATTATTTTTTGCGATAGAGGTACGAGAGCAATGACGTGCTATTTAAGTGTAAATTCGCGGCTGAAACTCCTTGTTCCGGCGTGTTAAAACATTATCTGCTTCGCGTTACACCTCCAGCGGTTGGATGAGTAGTGTTGAGAGTCATCCAACTCAAGGCATCGGAAATAATACGTTAGGCGTCCTTAGGCTTTTCTTTCTCTCTTCTTTTTTTTATATTGCTCTGAGGCGAGAAGAGAAGCAAACGAGGTTTCTTAAAAGCATGATGAGGTTGACAGTAAAAAAACTCAGAGTCTTTCCATTACTGTGGACGGGCTCTGAAGATGAAAGCGAGCGAAGCCGGCTCTATCGTTGGTATGGTATAGCGAATACTCCTATAATACATTTACATATTATCAAAGCACAAAAGATGGCTTAAGGTTTTTCGCTTCTTATACAAGTATAGTCTCTTCTTTGAGGCAAAATTCTTCGCGTTATTCTGCCATGTCGGCGAAATTATACACCTTCATGTTTACTTTTACTCCATGTCCGTTTTTTGTTTTCGGCGCAGATACGCTCGATTAGTCGAGTTAACCCGTTAGCCGGAAATTATTGTTCTACGCGTCTGTTGTCCACAGACGCAATCCGCCCTAACCTAGCCATATATGTAGCTTCTCTACAAAATAAGTTCCAATAACTTAACCGGCGCAGGAAATGACGCAAACGACGAATGAGCTCACACTTACGAACAGCGATTAATTTCGAGCATATCACTCACTGCTCCTCCAATTACTTTTGACTAAAATATACCACGTCCGCTTCCCTAATGGCATAAAAAAAAATTATGGCAGATTCGAACTAGTGGTGCCAAGCCTGAAGGAATTAAGAGCGCAGCTGGGTGGCATTTGTCTCTTTTTATTTTTCTTTCTTCCTTTGTTCTCTTTCTTTCTATTTCTTTGTATTCATTTATCTCTCTGCCTTTGTTTCTATCTATTTCTCTATTTCTTTCTCTTTCTGGGTTGCTCTCTCTTTCTTTCTAATCTATTTTTTCGTGTCTATTTCTCTGTCTTTCTGTCTTTATTCCCTTCAGATGTCTTAATTTTTCTCTTCCTCTTTCTTTCTATCGCTTTCATTCTCTCAATCTCTTTCTTTATCTCTATCTCTTTCTTCCCTCTCTCTTTTTCACCCTTTCTTTTCTTTTTCTGAATTTCCATTTAAGCGCATTCTTCTTGGCCAGTAGTGGGTAGCGGCGATTAACCGGGGAGCCAGGAAGCAAGAAATGACCCCGATGGAAGCAAAGCCTTCAATGATTCACCGCGATCCAATCGCCCAGCACGAACCCAGCGAACATGTCATATCACGTAAGCTGAAGTTTTTTATATAAACTAAATCTTAAGCTATTTGAACAGTTTTGAACAGAGAGAGTGTCATACAGCGTAAGCTGAAGCTATCAAATCTTCTAACGGACGCGTTATTCGAAGGTCGCAGGTTCGGTCCCTGCCGGCGGCAAGTCATCTTTTCGTCCACTTTACTTTCTTCACATTTATATTCTAAATACTACAGATAACACCCCCTGTACTTTCTTTGGCGTTATTGTCTGGTAGTTCTCATTAATATTGTGTCTAACAAAGATAAACGAGCCCTTGAAAAATCATCTGCTTTCCTTCAAATCTTCTGAAAGGAATTCTTGGGCTGTTTGGGCCACAGACATCAGCCACGGGTAAGGTGTTGCAGAGTTACGCGAGATCGGATCCAAAAGAGTTAGCTTCTAGCCTTACTTCATATCACATTGCAATTTGTTGCTGTCGCATTCATTGCTTCGCTTTTGCGGCGAGGCGAAACTGTGATTTTTTTTTTGCGGCGGTTAAAATTACGGGGCTCTAACAGCACACTTTAACCGGAAACTCCTATATATATATATATATATATATATATATATATATATATATATATATATATATATATATATATATATATATATATATATATATATATATATATATATATATATATATATATATATATATATATATATATTCTCTTTTAAATACGGAAAAGGAAATGAACCCATGAAAGCATGCACTTCTGACATCGTATCGAGCATACTTCTTGCGTGAATGTTCACTTTTTTTGCTTACTTATTTCAGGACTCATGGAGGGGTTGCCCCTATTCACAAGCGGAACAGGTGAGCAGTTCAGTCCGGCTTGCGAGCAGTGGCTTGCCCCGTTTATAATCTCGAGCTCCTCCTTTACAATACAAGATAGTCCGTATCGTTTAATATTAATGAGAACTAACAGACAATAATGCCAAGGGAAGTATAGGGGATGTTATTTGTAGTAATTGGTATATAAATGTGAAGAAAGTAAAGTGGACGAAAAGACAACTTGCCGCCGGCAGGACCGAACCTGCGACCTTCAAATAACGCGTCCGATGCATACTTTACCACTGAGCTACGGCGGCAGTTATCGGTCCTTACCGGCGGCAAGTTATCCATCTTTTCGTCCACTTTACTTTCTTCACATTTATATACTAATTATCACAAATAACACCCCCTATACTTTCTTTGGCATTATTGTCTGTTAGTTCTCATTACTATTGTGTCTAACCCTTCAAAGCCCTTCAAAAGCCCTTCAAAAGTCATGTTTTTTCCTCCGTATTATTTAAAAAATTCATGAGCCGATGCCCTATCGGGAAAATGGGGGCAAGCGAAGTGTGGCGTGTACGTGCCTGACCCACTGCTTGTCTTTATTTATTTATTTATTTATTTATTTATTTATTTATTTATTTATTTATTTATTTATTTATTTATTCTCTGTTTTTTTTTTCGAATTGCGCAATGCTCCTCCTAACTGTTTCCTACTTCCACGCCGGTAATCGTACAACAACTTCCGGTGCGTCACATCCACGTGCTTAGCAGCGCGCAATACTTCAGTTGCTACACGCAACAACCACGGTCATGCATTCATATCAAGGAAACAATGAAATGTGGCAACGCGAAATGACGAGTCATCTCGACAAAAAGATCGGATCGCTATATCAGAAGCGACTAATCTCCGACGAGCCCATGATCGAGAGGCCATATCAGTTGTTAGGATACGGCGTACGCAAATAAGCATGTGTCCGACGCAACTTCCGAAGCGCTGCATTTCTGCACGCTCCGCTCGCCGGCGTCCGATATTTCGCGTACAACTGGTACGCGAAATAGATAGAGAGAGAAAGATAGAAAAAGAAATAACGACGAAAAAGTGATCGAAAGAAAAAAGGCAAAGAGAAAAAGAGAAAGAAAGAGAGGAAGAACAAAAAAAAACAAAAATAAAGAGAAACAAAGGCAGGCCGCCCAGCTCCCCACTTCCTTCAGGCTTGGTACCACTAGTTCGAGGCTGCCTTGATTTTCCTTGTCGAGAAAATTCCTCGAAGAAAAAATCCGGCAGATCCCACGCACTGCGGGAATCGATGTGATGCGAAGCAGCGAGCAAGGAACTGCATACGCCGCCTTGTTTCTCTTTGAGCCAAATGAAGTCATTCATGTCATTACATGTAGTTCACTATCGCATGTTTGTCACGCATGCTTTCATGTACAATCGGGTATATACCATGCTATTGAAACGTGTATTCTGGTACATACAATGCGCGATCTGTCGTTTATGTTCGTCATCCAGTCACTTTGCGCAGTGCCAAATTTGGTCAGTATTGAGCTAGCGAAACGGCCGCGAGCGCACCATGAGCGTGGCACGCAAATTATGCCGTACATGACAGACATGTCATGATTGTCATCTTACGAGTCATTTATGTTCGTCATACTCTCACGTCACGTAATACCGAATTTGGTATATATCCATCGAATCAAACGGCCGCGCACGCCTCGAAAACATGTCATTTAAATCACGCCGTACATGATATGCGTGTATCATATGCGCGTAATTATTTGCACGTTAAGACCTGTCGTTTATGTTTGTCATACACTCTTGCCACGCCATACTATTTGTGGTATATATCAAGTTAACGAAACGGCCGCAAGAGCACCAAGACCGTGGCATGTAAATCATGCCGTTCATGACATGCATGTCATGGTTTTCATGTTATGACCTGTCATTTATGTTCGTCATACAGTCATATCATGTCATACAAGTTTTGGTACACATCCCATTAGCGAAACGGCCACGAAAGCACAAAGTCGTAGGCGGCTGGATAGATAGATGCGCTCGAAGTCGCAGAAGTTTGCTAAGAAATGCCTCGCATTTAAAACACTGTCTATACTTGTGATTAGACGAAGCGTCAGAGGATATTCCATCTCTATCATATGCGTCCACTGACGCGGTATTCTGTAACCGCGTGATGATTCCTTGTGTGTGTTGTTTGTTTGTTTGGCGAAGACGTGCATACTTATATACGTTCCACATTATATCGCACAACTTTTTTTCATATCTTATAACTCTCCGTATTATGTTTGTTACGCGCTTCTTTTTGGCTTTGAGACTTACCAGTGAAAGCTTTCCGACTTGCTATGTTTACCTCGGTGACATATCTTTTTTTTTATTTATTTTTCGCCTTTTCGTACAGATGAGACAACCGTCGAAATAACCGGTGAGCTCCCAATTACTGTCCATTAGAATTATTCAAATAGTGCAACTTGCCTATTCGAATCAGGTGTGAGTATTCGAACAATGCTAACTTCGAATATTGAATCGAATATATAGGTTATTTTCTACCTCCTCATGTTATGTTTTTTATATATAAAGAAAATGTGAAAAAAGTTGTACGTGTAAATCCGTTTATTTGAACAGCTTGTAAACTGTGTACTCGGCACAATTCCATATTCCATAGTGGTTTATCGTTCATTTGACGGGAATTTCAAGCAGACATTGTGCAATATATGCATCGGCTCTTTTTTCATGGCAGGAAGGCAAAGTCCAGTAATCACAGTGACGAGATCTAGCATTGTGGTTACTCCTTCAATAGCATCTATCTATCTATCTATCTATCTATCTATCTATCTATCTATCTATCTATCTATCTATCTATCTATCTATCTATCTATCTATCTATCTATCTATCTATCTATCTATCTATCTATCTATCTATCTATCTATCTATCTATCTATCTATCTATCTATCTATCTATCTATCTATCTACCTATCTATCTATCTATCTATCTATCTATCTATCTATCTATCTATCTATCTATCTATCTATCTATCTATCTATCTATCTATCTATCTATCTATCTATCTCAGGTTCAAGTAGGTCGTCTGCCGATCAACGCGTTATACGTGAGTAATACATCTTCGTCATAATAGTTTATCGGAGTATTTAGCTCATTTGAGAAAAACGCGCTCGCCTAGAGTGGTGGGTACAATCTGATCAAACTAGGAAGTTACCTGCAACAAAAAAAGGTGCCTCACAACCTCCCCCTCCCCCCCCCCCCTCCCCCATCCTCCCTCGAGTAGCGCACCAAACCGGCGCAGTCAAACCTGCATATGTTGAACTTGCAAAAAGACAGAAATTAGTTCGATATATCGTAAAATTCTACACAAAACTTTTAAAGAATGTACCGTAATTTCGGTGCTTAGACTGGCTTCACGGCATTGCTTTACGATAAGGCAAGAAAGCCGGCTTCGCGGCAATATGCCAAGATTTTTTTTTTTGTAATTCTTATTTTTCCGCGGTTTGTTGTTGGGGGTGCGCGTTGTATACAAGGGGTTCATGGAAGGAAGGTTGTGATGGCGAGCGGTAGTTTCTAAGCTCTCCGTGCGGCACCCTTCTAATCACACCGCTGGCTCTCCCTAAAGCACACGGGCAAGACCCCGTCCGTGAAAAAAAGATAGCGAACTTCTTCTGAAGAAAAGCCAACTTCTTGGGGCGTTTCAGACTGCCTGATGTTCGATATATGAAGTATTCCGGCTGTTTTTGTTCGATGTAGCCGCATATTTTTCTATACCTGCAACAAAAAAAGGTGCCTCACAACCTCCCCCCCCCCCCCCCCCCCCTCCCCCATCCTCCCTCGAGCAGCGCACCAAACCGGCGCAGTCAAACCTGCATATGTTGAACTTGCAAAAAGACAGAAATTAGTTCGATATATCGTAAAATTCTACACAAAACTTTTAAAGAATGTACCGTAATTTCGGTGCTTAGACTGGCTTCACGGCATTGCTTTACGATAAGGCAAGAAAGCCGGCTTCGCGGCAATATGCCAAGATTTTTTTTTTTTTGTAATTCTTATTTTTCCGCGGTTTGTTGTTGGGGGTGCGCGTTGTATACACGGGGTTCATGGAAGGAAGGTTGTGATGGCGAGCGGTAGTTTCTAAGCTCTCCGTGCGGCACCCTTCTAATCACACCGCTGGCTCTCCCTAAAGCACACGGGCAAGACCCCATCCGTGAAAAAAAGATAGCGAACTTCTTCTGAAGAAAAGCCAACTTCTTGGGGCGTTTCAGACTGCCTGATGTTCGATATATGAAGTATTCCGGCTGTTTTTGTTCGATGTAGCCGCATATTTTTCTATCAGTTAATGTTAAAGCATCGTCGTGTACGAAAATAGTTCGATATGAAGGATAATTTGACTTATCTGAGTTAGAAATAGTCGGGTTTGACTGTAATGAACCTTACGTAAGAATCCAAATTTTGATCATAACTTTGACGGATTTGTTTTGTGTATGCTGCTCAAGACATAGTCATCGTCGTGTACGAAAATAGTTCGATATGAAGGATAATTTGACTTATCTGAGTTAGAAATAGTCGGGTTTGACTGTAATGGACCTTACGTAAGCATCCAAATTTTGATCATAACTTTGACGGATTTGTTTTGTGTATGCTGCTCAAGACATAGTCCCGCTTCCAAACCCTCCACCCTCCACCCCCCCCCCTCCTCCCCCATCCTTGGGTGGGCAAGTTGGAAACCTACGCCACTTATGAAGCTTTTGTAAATCCTTCGAAAAGAGGAAGTACACATACGCATTCGGGATAATAGTGTCGTTGTCGACATGTCCACACCAGGGCATAAGTCGAATAGCGTCAGTCCATTGCAAGATTCCAGCAAAGTTCGGCACACTTTGCATCACCTCGACACAGTAATGATACCGTCACTTGCGTTAATTCATCGTCTATTTTATTCTCTAATATGCGTCTCCTGGTACTTCGGTTATCTAATCTTCATTACGTCTCCACAGTTGTAAAGTTGTCACAGAGCTAGTTTATGCATTATACTGCAAACCTCAGTTAACACGGATTTAATTTAGGTGTCTGTTAATGTCGCTGTAACTTCGCACCTATGTCTATACTAAGCAAAGTGCGGCGTTGTTCTTTAGTACACGAGGTAGCGATGGCATAGCGCATTTTTGGAACGGGAATCGAACCTGCGTCCTCGATTTGTACAGACTCTACGCTATATAAACACTGAACCTCGGAGGAAGATGAGATATCCCCCAGCAACACACTTCCCAGGGTTCGCATGAACATTTACCGCATTTATCGTTAGCAACAATGGTATTGAAGAACATGTGCGTGTATTGTCGTCACGAACAATTCTTCCCCCTTCTCTCAAAATTTTATGGCAATCAGTACGGGGCTTGCGTAAGTACATGCTAACATCCTCCGCTTGTAAATGATGTAACCTCGGAGAGCGCGAATCAAATCATGGGCACTGTTGTCGATTGTTTTTTCTCTGTCTCTCTTACAGCAACGGCTAGCAGTATTTCAGGTGAGGGCGCTCTTCGTACGCTGTGTGCGCTGTGACGTTTGCGCGAGCCTTGACCAATCGCGTGCGGCAGAAAAGCTCCCGCCCCAACTCGTGCTACATTCTAATGCCTTTCCAATCTATCTCATTATCATCATCATCATCATCATTAGCTGATGCAGATGAGCTAACGTAAGTAACAGAATGCCTATAATGTGGCTGCGTCAGCTGCCTGGTACAATACACTTGACAAGGAAAACCTTGTTTATTGCGCAGAATGCTTGAAGAAAAGAGAGCTTACAATACAGGATAGAGCACATGAGTGCATATATATTAACGCGATAGCGTTTAAGAGCTCGTTTCGCAGAAATTCCGGTGTCGGCGTGGTTGGCTGTGAACGAAAAATCGGCGTCGTCCGTGAGCGAAAATTAAAAATTGATGCAAATAAAATAATTAATAAAAATCTACGGTTTGAGTGGGAATCGAACCCTGGACTTCTGCGTGGCAAGCAGGCGTTCTAGGACAGATGTATGCCCGGACTTAAAACCTCTTGGGTAAAAAAAAACCTATACGAATGTCATGTAGGGCGAGGAGTGCCCTGCGGTTACGGTGCTTGGCTGCTGACCCGAAGGTCACGGGTTCGATCCCTGTCGCGGCGGTCGCATTCCGAGGGAGGCGAAATGCTATAAAGGCCCGTGTACTGTGTGATGCCGAACACCAGATGGTCGAAATTTCCGAAGCCCTCCACTTCGGCGAGCCTCGTAATCATATCGTGGTTTTGGCACGTAAAACACCGGATATTATTGTTGTTAGGAGTGTCCTTCCCATATTTACTTCAGGAAAGGCAAGGAACCAAAGGGACTTCTACCAACTCCAACCACACCGCCTGCCACAAACTTTCCGCGGTTAGAAGCCTTGCCATCAGAGTTGAAAGGACCTGCTCATCACCACGGCGACGGAAGGAAGGAAGGAAGGAAGAAGGCAATCCACGGTACTAACGACTCCACAAAGGCGTTTATCCGCACAGTTCTATGCAGGATAAAATACGGGGGAAGCAGGATATCCGCGGCGCCGCAGCGACGCCGTGTGTCATTTCCCTACATAATGGGCGCCAGGGAGCCCGTATACTGAGAAAGGCAGGGGTCGAGACGTCGCCCACAAACCATCCACCACCATCGTCAGCTACATACCTCGGCCCAAAAGACCACGCACCTGCAGAAAAAGCGCAAAGCGTCATATACGAGATTACGTGCGCCGAATGCCCCGACTCGTGCATTGGGGAAACTAAGAACTTTCAGGAAAGCAGTAGGCAGAGCAGTGGGACCAGTTTGACCAACGCATTAGTCTGGACGGTGCGGTGCTGTCGGAAAAAGAAAGCTGCCTTCGCCGGCGGCTCCTCCTGGAATCTCGGCGTGACCTACAAGGGACAGCGGGAAAGATTAATCTTACCGCGTGGGACACTGAGCTCCCTCTATTACCGATGCTTACAACAAGCGCTTTACGTATCGAGCCTTCTCAACCCTGAAGAAGAAGCCGGTAAGGCTTCGAAACGTCGCGTATTTTAAAATAAATCTTGGTTGGAGTTTTCTCAATGCATGTATATATATATATATATATATATATATATATATATATATATATATATATATATATATATATATATATATATATATATATATATATATATATATATATTGCGGGGCAGAGGCGTACAATCGCACAGGTTGGTTTAAAGATCCGCCAATTGCAAAACGCTTAGGCATAAATAAACACCGTTATCACCAGTTAACAGCATCAATAAAGTGTGCAGCTTCGCGGGTGCGCGTGTTGCCTTACGGACGCGTAGTGGGTACTTCGCCAGTTCACAAAAGGAAGAATTATGGCGTAATGGGCACTTCGCAACTGCCCTTGCAGTAGGCAATCTAGGATGGTTTTTGAAACGGCCAATGTTACGCGCACAGACGTTCCTTTCCTTGAGGCACTGTTGAGGCTTCCACCCAGAAGCGAAGCCAGGCTAGCGATTGAGAAGGCGATGCGAATGGGCCCACGATTACGCTATCGCGTTCTATGTACTCTCTAAGGCGCGGAGGCTCAAGCGTCCTCCATGTTTTTCCCGCCTTTTGAACGATACACTTGGTTGCAAGTGTGCGCCCTTTTTTATCCAGTCCTCTCTTTTTTTTTTTCAGGCATTCTGCGCAAAAAAAAAAAAAGATTTTACTTGTCAAAAACATGACGGCTATTTCTTTTTTTGCAAGTTCTTCGTTGTCATGTGTACATGGCACGGCAGAAACGTTGAACGAATTCGCCAAATATTTTATTGACGATGTGATACTAACTGCTATCATTTAAGCGGCTGTGTACAGGCACTTTTGTTTTCCCTTCCCTTTATTTCGTGTTCTCCTTGTTCCTCTAAATTTCATTTTTTACGAGAAAGTTTTAAGCGGTGATCTTAAGTTTGGAGATGCCTGAATTGTAAAACTACTGTATTGCTTGTGGTAGCATATTGCAGGGCAGTGTTCGCGCCAAAATCATGAAACTGATTTTTGTTTTCTTAAGCAAGTTAGAACCTAACAACGTTAACACAGAGAGACTGGCGTCAAGCTGTTACGCTAGACGTAATCTTCAGGAAGCCATTCCTAACTTTTCGTCTCTCCTATTTTATTTCCTGACAAGGTTCCTGGGGTCAAATTCCCAAAGCTTTTCGTTTGTAAGCGTTCAATGTCATTGGCTAGCCGATACTTATCTCCGATAAGGATCTGCCCCGTGTCATGGTCAGGGCTGGGCAGTATCGCGATACAAGAGTATCGCGATAGTATTTCAGAGATACTTTTGAGTATCTGTATTTCTGTATCGAGATACATTTGAAAAATGTATTTTTATTTCAGTAGTGAAATACATTTACGATGTATCGCCTGTATCGCGATACTATGCAGGACACGGGTATCTCGTTACATTGTTTTTTTGTGTCGGAAATGAGTTGAGGCATGTTTCCAATGGGGGAATAGCGTCTTTTTTTTTTGTGCCAAGATGAGCAAAGGCGCGCCGCCGGTCGCCGACAGATAAGGCGGCGATGGTTTACCCTCAAGCACAGAATGGTGCATGTGGTAAAGCGCGCGACGCCGCAGACGGCAGAATCGCGGGGGCAGTGTTGTCGGCCTCTGCCGACGAAAGTCGCTGTCTCTCAAGGTCAGTGCAGCACGTCTAATTTTTTTCGGGTGGCAAGCCATTAATTCGCGACCCCCCGCGCGGATACCACCTTGGAACAGGATTTTCAATGCTTCGCGTGCGTTCAGTTCTCGAAGCGGCGGCACTTCTAAAAGCAGTTCCCGTAGTCGCGACGGAAGTGACTAAAAGATGGCTATCTTTGACGCGCTTTCAGCCACCTCTCCAATGTCAGGGTGCTTTCCAAATTGATTACATGCGTGAAACGGTCTTTGTGGTAGCAGGCTCCCCCACCGCCGGAGCCGACTTCGCCTGTTGCGACTTTCTGAAATGGGTGCTGGTAGCGTCGGTGGTGGTGACAGCTTCATTGAAGCCGACATGGTCAGACGGCTTAGGATTCCGAAGATGGGGACAGACTTCGGATTCTGAACAGTCAGAACAACCCAAGTGAGGGCGGAAGCGTTTCGGTATCTAGATGACCCGAGAAGAGATATCGCCACGCTGCAGGGCAATCCGGCTATGAAGGCGATATTTATTCACTATAACACGAATTTGTGCTCGCCTTCAGCGGTAGGCAGACTTTTTTTCTTTCGTGAGTCTTGTGCTGAGGCTGAACCGACGCTGTTAGAAGATAGCCTATTTGAGAAGCCTACACAGCAATCTTCTCAGGAAAGCAGATCTTCAAAATAAATGTGTGCTTTTTCTCAATTCACTGGTGTTCATTAGTGATTCGAGTGATTTGCTTAAAGTGTGCTATTTCTAACATAGCTTAGCTTGTTCGCCAAGTATGTCGATTTCGTTGTCCAATCCTTGTTACTGTTGCTGTGAAATAGTGTATTTTATTGCAATTGATACTTGTAATTATGTCATTATTACTAATTATGTACTTTGTCCACCCCCTCCCCTGCAATGTCTTAATGGCGCTGAGGGTGCTGTAATAAATAAATAAATGAACTGAACGTTTCGATGCGCTGTAACTTTAATTACAACATTATGCTGCAGTGCACTAATAAGTGTCTTTGCGTAATATGAGCATCCTTCAAATAAAAAAAGTATTCCAGTATCTGTATCGCTGTAACTGTATTCCGGAATACTTTTCTCGTCTTATTGCAAAAGTATCTCCGAAATATCCCGTTACGTTAAAGGCAAATGTATCTCAGTATCGGTATTTTAGGCTTTCAGTTCATGTATTTCGATATCTGTATTCCGGAATACTTTTCTGAGTATCTCTGCCCAGCCCTGGTCATGGTTGGCGGATTTTTTTTTCTCTTAAGAATAATTCCAGCGTAAGAGGTTTTTCTAATCCTGAAACTTTAAAGTTGCCCTGCAACACTTTTTCAGCATGTTCAGAAAACGCTGCCGATCGGTAGTCGAGGCTCCCGAGAACACGCGAGCCAAACATTATGGCGCAACACGGGGACTGGAAATTATAATTAATTCTCCAAGTCAGCTAGAAATCGTTATCCCTCTTCTCTCGACATATGATGCCATAAACCCAAATGACCGCGCCATAAACCCAAAGTCCACGTCTATTGGCTGATTTGAGCATCGCGAGCTGCATGGTTACCGCGGCCGCCGCGGGATGCCGCCACGTGCTGGCTCGCGCTCGCGCGATCACACTGAAAGTAAGCCGCGCGTTCGATGAAAAATAGAAATGAAAGTGCTAAAGGTCATGACGCGCGCTGATGACGGGACGCATGTTCTCGCCCCCTCGTCATTCCCCCCTCCCTGCGTAGATTTCAGCGCGCTCGCTGGTAAGCAATAACAGCGAAAGCGCTTGTAGCGTGCAACAAATCCCTGTACTTCGCTCGTACTTGACGGATTTTAAATATTTTTGCGCCAGTAGATTCGAGATGTAATAAGCTATTTTAATGAAGCCATTCGACGATTAGTTGGGTAAGTGTTGCAGGGCCCCTTTAACCCGTTAACCGTTTTGTTTTAGTTTTTCTGTCTAAAAAGTTTTTTTTTTTCAACTTGATATTGAATAGTTTGCTTCTGAAAAGCATGTTTTGATTGACGAAAAAAAATTGAAGCGTATATAAGGTCAAATTAGCATAACGAAGTTTACTGTCCCGTGGCCTGTGTCTTTCACGAGTCGCGAACGATAATGTCATCGTCGAGAAACTGGCGAATATAACACGTCAGGTCATCAAAGTAAACTTGGGTGTCTGAAGGTCGCAGGTTCGGTCCCTGCCGGAGGCAAGTTATCTTTTCGTCCGCCTTACTTTCTTCACATTTATATCCCAATAATTACAAATAACACCCCCTATACTTTCCTTGGCATTACTGACTGTTAGTTCTCATTAATACTGTGAATATATAATTATCGTCTGAATTAAGAGCTGTACGATGACGCAAGGCTTCTTTTCCGCGACGATGCACGAGCAACGCACTCGTCGCCTTCACTGGACAATATTTTCTAAGCACAAGTCGCGAAAAAATGTGAAATGGCGGTTAATATAAAAGAAATTGCCAAGCAGTGCTGCCATCTGTGAAGCGACACACGAACTAGCTTCGAAGCGAACGAGTGTCGTTCAAAACGCTAACGGGGAGATATCTCAAGCGGACGAGCCACACTCGTCCAAAGTGGTTTGGGCACAGTTTGTCAAGGACGAGCTGTGCTCGTCCGAAACGGTTAAGGGTGTAACAAAATTCGCTAGCTGTACTTCTTGGCCCTCGCTTCATCGTATAACATCCACAATTCCTTCAAAATACGCAGTACGATTGCGTTTGTAAGCTACTCCCGTAGGGATGGGCGAATATTCGAGCGCTTCAAATATTCGAACGCTTATTACAGTATTGGAATTCGCTTCGGCACGAACTTAAATTATTCGAAATTTCGAAGTATTCGAAAGGAACAAATAGACGTACATTTGACCTCATGTAATAAACAGGGGAGAAAACAGCGCAAAATTCAGACAGGACACAAGACGAAGAAGGCACTACTTTGTGCTGTCTCAACATTGTGCTGTTTTCTCCTCTGTTTAACCATGAACATGGGCGTCCGGAGGAGGGTGCAAGGGGGGGCGGCTGCCCCCCCCCCTGGAATTTCGGGTATCTTTCTATGCAGTAGCAATAAGCTGCACACGTTCTTTAGCACACAAAAGGTCCGCATATCCGTGTGAAACGGCCTTCAGGATTGCCAGCCAACTTTGCACGTTATTACATATTATTGACTAACCTTGCCGGTCAAGTCACGGTAGTGACTCCCCCCCCCATGGATGCACCCCCTGGAAAAATTTCTGCGGACGCCCTTGACCATGAACCAACTAGCCCACGCTTAGACCATAATAAACCTCATCTAACCTCTCTGTAAAGCTGGTTTCACTGCGGCGTAGGGCTGCTGTGCTGTGAAACAACCTGTCCAGGAGAAACCCGCACTGCCGCAACGTCGCACTTCAAGGTTAAAATGAACATATTACCTGCACTTCGATTATTTTTCTTTCTTTTTTTTAAGTTTGAAAGGGTGTTATGAGGGCTCATATGCACTAAGTGTAGCAGATTTTAAAGCGTACCGTACTTTATCGGTTATAACTTGCGCCCTATTACTATTCAAATCGTGCCGCTTTTCGAATTTCTTTCCACGTCATCTCGAACAAAAAAGGTGACGCTCGCACACTCCTTGTTCCACTTCCTAAAGATATTGTGCAAGTTAGTTGGATAATGATAAAAATTCTCATTTCCCTTTATAATATGTTATATATGCTATTCGAACTATTCGTTTACTATTCGAGGAATTCACTATTAGCTTCAAATTCGTTTCGAACCTCAAGTTTACTATTTTCGCCCATCCCTATGCTCCAGCATGACTGGCTCGGCGGCCGAGAGGAAGAATAGACGACTCACTCTTTAAAAGAAAGAAGCCACAAAAACAAAATGAAGCATATACTGGAACATTCTGCAGCAGTCGAAGAGAATCAAATAGTGGTAGCTTATTCGTAAGGATGGTTTAACCTTCATACTAATAGCCTAATACGTTTAATCGCTTTGCAGGACAAACGGGCCAGCCTACCCTTAGTCGTCTTTCAGGGGCGTAGCCAGGGGGGGGGGGGTTGAAACCCTCCGAAATTTTTCGATTTTTCATGCGTATATATACACGCACACGTACAAACGCACACACGAACATAAAAAAAAAGGATTGGTTGAGCCCCTTCCTCCCCGTCCGAAAAATTTTCTGGCTACGCAAGCTTTAGCTGCCTCATCAAAAGCGTAAAGTGCACCGTCGGCATTGTCAAGACGAATGGTTGATAAAAAAAAAGAAAGCAAAGCAACAAAGCAACAGGCGCGCATCGCGGCTTCATGCGTCATACAAGACGCCTAACATCCACTAAAACACTACAAAATGAAGTAAGAAGTGACTGAGAGTAATTAAGAAGTAATTAAGAGTATTTAGGAAGCAGTGTGAAGCAATTAAGTAATTGAGGGTAATGAAGGGGTAAGTGAAAGCAGGTTACAGTAATTGAAGGTAATTCGTGGTAATTCATTGTAATTGAAAACAATCCATAGATATTGAGAGTAATTCAATTTGACGTCAAAATAGCGCCGTCAAGTCATCTTAGTGTGCGAGAAGGGACACGTGACTTCTTCGCGCTGGTATGCCGTCGGTTATCCAGGAGTTTAATTCGTGATCATTTTCGCCGATTAAATCGTAGAACTTTCTTTAATTGAGCAACGGAGCTGCACATGCATACATCTCTAAAGGCTTATGTCTCCGTTAGGTGACTCACTTATGTTTTGTGACAGGGAGCGTAGAGATAAATTTTTTTTCGAAAGGGTAGAGGGGGAAGGTTGCAGCACTTTTGTGTGTGTTCATGTGTGCGTTTGTGTGCGTGCGTGCATATACACACATGCAAGAGGGGTGTTGCCCCTCCCCCCTCCCCCTCCCCCCCCCCCCCACACACACAAGGCTACTCCAGTGATTGTGACTCTCGTCGTTTCTCGTTACAGCGTTTCCAGCTACATTCCGACGCTGGGCAACCTGGTGTTTGTGTGCTTGGTTCCTTTCCTCATACTGAGCGCCGCTGCGGCGCTGGTATTTTATATCAAAGGTATATGCACACTTATGCAGTTAGATATACGTGCCCAAGTGCGCACGCGTCGATTCATTGTTCCGCATGTGTATCCGTAGGCGTGAGCAGGGATCACCATTAGCTTAGAACGACGAAGTTGAGGGAGTTGTAAGGGTTAATGATAAAATAAGGTATGCGTGCAAACACGGATACAAGAGAAGAGATCAAGGAAACATAGTGATATAATTGCTGGCGATTTACGTCCCAATACCACAATATAATTATGACAGAAGCCGTAGTGGAGGGCTCCGGAAATTTAGACCATCTGGTGTTCTTTAAGTGAACCTAAATCGAAGCACACGGGCCTCTAGCATTTCGCCTCCATCGAAAATGCGGCCCGCCACGGCCGGGACTCGATCCCGCGACCTTCGGATCAGCAGTCGAGCCCTGTAACAACTAGACGACAGTGGCGGGTGAAGGCAACACAAACGTGGGCGTTTGCATTGTCTTGGTTTCTTTTATCTTTTATCGTTTCACCAATAGTGGGAGGGGGGAGGGGGGAGGGGGGGAGGGTGTTGAGCCAAGTGTCCCAACAACGCCCTATCACCACCACCACTCCCCCGCCCAGTTAGTTCAGGTCGAAAGAAAGTAAGTTTTGTAATGAATGCAAAAGCTAAACTGAAGCGACGACGTGCTGTTCATAACAGCCTGCCTTTGGTCCCATGAATTTCCAGGGGTAAAGATGGGATTCAAACAGTCCGACTGAGTAAACGTGTGGGGCAGAATTGGCGCCTGCAATGTATGATTAGAGAGGCGGCCACCACCCCTACCCCATTGTGCCCACGTCGGTGTGTATCCATTCATTCAATGTGTGTGTGTATGTATGTATGTATGTATGTATGTATGTATGTATGTATGTATGTATGTATGTATGTATGTATGTATGTATGTATGTATGTATGTATGTATGTATGTATGTATGTATGTATGTATGTATGTATGTACACACGCATACATACATGCATGTTAAAAAGAAAAGATAGAACCCTCACACGATAACACAGATGTATTGACCCTTTCATGGCCTTAAAAAAACAATACAAAAGAAACTGTTGCAACATTACCGTAAAATGTTCTCGCTCAGTTTGTAGAGCTTTTATTTATGAATGAAATGACACCATTATTACGGATTAATGAGGTTTCTTTGTCACAATTTTTGCAAAAAAGATAGTTCGCAGGAGGCTTCACTGCATGGCCTTGGTGTCTTGCAAAAAAGTCACAGTTTCGCCGCAAGGCAGAAGCAATGAATGCGATAGCAAGAAACTAATGCTATACGAAGTGAGGCTCGCCAATGGATACTCTCAGTTTGAACAGCGCTCCTGTTGCAAAGGCGGCCGAAGCAGCGAAGGAAACTAGCGAGCTTCAAGTGTCGAGCTGTGACACTTGATAGTTCGCGCTCATCTTCTGCTTGTTCGTTTAGCGGCGTCCCTTGAGCTCGAGTGACTTTCGTACACTCCGTAACATGAGCGCGGACATCACGGTGAAAGCGTGAAACATCCCTCTTACCCTCAGCACAAGAAAACCGCGCGAGAAGACAGCGGAAGGGCAAGGTTCTCCCTGCGCGCGAGAAGCGAGCGAGCTCGCCGACGACCTTTAAATGCGCCTGTCGCGCTCCTAACGCCATCTCGCTGGTAATGAAGAAACGCTTATAAGCGCAGCCGTCTCCGAGTCCGTCCAGCGCTAAAGGGTGTGTATATAACGCTCGCCGTTACCTACGTGGAGGATCTGCGTTTCGTGGCGTAGTGGCTAGCGCCACTCGCTGCGGAGGAAGAGGTCCCTGGTTCGATTCCGCGCTTCGGAAGCATTTTTCTGAATTATTTTTCTTTGGGGCTTTTAAATATATATACATACTTATACATATACGGCGCATGACGGCGGCGACGGCGACGGCGACGGCAAAATCCAGCCGAGACTGTCCATATAATTGCTATCGCAATAAAAAAAAAAGGCGTCTTGCAAGGTTCAATGCACAATAAAAAAAAAGAGAAAAACATCCAATAAGAAATAAACCAAACGATGAAAAAAAGCATGCAGACGAGTAGTGGATACCCTTCCGCACCCCCTAAAACAGTTAGTAGGCCGTCTTTATATGGTAGTCTTCGAAGCAAGGAGAGGCACAGAGGCAAACTCCGCCAGCCACAAGGGCGAGACACAAATGTCACAAGGTGGACATGTGTGTCCACCTAGTGCACATCTCCATAGTTGTCGTCAGAGTCGTCAAACCACTTTCTAATACGCGCGCTTCATTCCTATTCATTCCCTTGCGGCGTGGAAACAGCCATGTTGTACGCAGGGTTCTCAGAAGCGGTGATTTAATAAAACTTGGAAGCACTTGCTGTCGGGCTAGCCTGTTCATACTGTGCACTGATCGTAAAACTGTGGTCACTTAGCGCAAAACAACGAAAAAAGAAGTTCAAAGGAGAGGCATCACAGTAGATCTAGAGAGGCACAAATGTTGCAACACGGACATGTGTGGCCATCTAGTGCCAGTAAGCGCAACTACATGCAGTGCATAAGTTTGAAGTCTCTAGATTTTTCACTTAAAAAAAAAAAAATCAAGGGTCTCTACATAGGTTCACTGTGTGGCAAATTTTGGTTCGTGACGACTGCAGTCGCCACAGGTTTTATCATTAGACAACGCCATGACGACTTTTGGACTACCCGCGCCGTTCTCCAAGGTAACGCCACGAAGTTCTTTTTCCCATGAATCAAACAGAAATGAACATGCAGCATTTTATTACGTCTTGTAATGTTCGGAATGTAATTTTTTTATTATAAGTATGAGCACTAGTGATTAATTGTACTTGGGTCTCCTGACATCATCGGGCTCATTCCAAAATGTCCCACTCCTGGCGCATATTGTGTCCTACATTTATCTTAATTTCTCGATTAGTAGAGCACTGCTGATGATAATATTGATCTTCTAGACGTTCTCAAACGTTGACCTTTCACTCTGACATAAATTGCTATTTGTCTCGTGCTGTGTATTTATTTTTTATGTCTTTGGGACGTTAAACCCCAGATATTATTATATTATTATTATATTATTATTTTTATGTCATGTTTATCGACTTCTGTCTTATTCTTTCTCTCTTTTTCCTTCTCCAATGTGCGTCCCAACCAAGCTAAACCTCAACAGGGCCAGCAAGGTGAGATTCCTGTATATACCGCGTGTGGCAAGCACCACCAATTAGTACTGACCCAAAAATAAAGTTTTATAAATGTTGCAACTTTCACACCAAGGTGCGCGAACAACGGTAACGGCATTAGATGTTAGCAAGTTGACATCCATACAGTTACGGGGAGGAGGGGAAGGTGCCAATGTGAGCTGGTCAACCCCCTCCCCGCAGTTACCCCTCTTCCTGGCCACAACGTTAGCTGCCCTAATTAGCGGCTACATTTTGTTGTATACATGTGTTGTACCACCGGAATTAACATGGCGTAGGCACATTTCTATAGTTTTATCACAACAGTCAGAGCTATGTTGTGTACCTTAGAGCACTGCACGGGCTTGGGCCTACCCGAAAACCCGGGCCAGGCCGGGTAAAGCAGTTTTAACAGCGGGCCCGGACCGGGCTCGGGTCTGAAGCTCCGGGCTTAGGGTCGAGCCCGGGTTGTAGGTGGCGGGCTCGGGTCGAGCCGGGCTTGGACTTGACCAGTTCTTAAGCATAGTTATTCCAAAACAGCGCACAAACGGGACATGAAAGAACCACACTACGCAGGCGCTGTGTAGTGTGGTTCTTTCATGTCCCGTTTGTGTGCTGTTTTGAAAAAATTATGTGTACGTACCAACAAGCCTGCTAGACACCGTATTGCAGTTCTTAAGATTGTTCCACATACGCTGTGCATACATTCTATCAATTTGGCCTTTATACGGAACATGACGGCGACGGCGACGATAAAAATATGCACCTCGAGTGGCAATATAGTTGCTATCGCTATAAAAAGAATGCGTTGACAAAATATGCGCCCCATCCTCGCTTTTTCCCGCACAAAGAAAGAACCCTGCGCAAACAAGAGTTATCTTAACGGCAACAAGATAACGACGATGGCAACGACGAATTTTGCGCGATTATAGGTAAAATACTTTCTTGCGTTTTTATATCAATTATTATTTACATATTTTCACAGCCGCTCATGTCATCGCTCCAGTTACCGAGAGAGGTGAGATAATTTTATATATTCTTTTTCTTATTCTCCTCTTGTGTATGTATGTGTAAGTAGTGTGGTGACGTGTGCAGTAAATGTGCATACTCGTCACCGCTCCTGCAGAAACCACCCCGGCTACCCCGCCAACACGTAAGCGCTTCTTTTTTTTCGTTGTTGTTTTGGACAGTCGCTTCCTGTTCTGCAGGAGATTATCGTTTTCCATATATGAAAGTGTTGTGAATATATTGGAACACGGAATATCAAGGTGAGAGCAGAGCCATGTACAGTATGGTATAGCGAGGAGTGGGAAAGAGAAGTGAAGGTGAGGAGGAGTGATGTGAGGGTTTGGAGGAGGAAGAGGAAGATAGAGGGCAATATAGAAAGAGATAAAGAAATGAAGATGAAATAAAGAAGATGAAGGTGATGAAGAAAGAGCTCAATCTGGGTTCTCCAGGTGGTGGCGCTTGCTTGCCAGCTCCACAGCTTACTCAGATTTCACAGGCGTTGAACTCGCTTTAATTTTTTTCTTTGGTGTTTGACGTCACTAAAATGAGCACGTGCGATTGGATAGGGCATTTATGCAAATTCTCTCTGGGTGGGACAGCGACGGCTGCGGGCGGAGCTTACATTTATTCTTAGGTTGTAAGCTACTATAACTATTTCATATTTGACCGGGTCTTATGCAGAGTACGTACCGGCGCCGGGTCGGGCGGTGTGGTGCGTGTACGAAGTCGAGTCGGTGTCCACGCGAGACTACAGCCCGAGTGACATGCCACGCTACCTGTGCAGCACCTTCGTGTACGCCCATGTGACGCTCGTGAGACGAGGACGGCTGGCACCCAAGGACAGCTACCAGGGTATGAACTTAAAGGGGCCCCGCAACACTTTTTCAGCATGGTTAGAAAACGCTGCCGATCGACATTCGAGTCTCCTGAGAACATCTGAGCCAAACATTACAGCGCAGCACGCAGCCTGGAATTTGCAATTGATTCTCAAAGTCACCTAGAAATCGCTCCCTTTTCTCTCGACAAATGTTGACATAAACCCAAATGACTGCGCCATAAACCCGAAGTCCACGGCCATTGGCTGATTTGGGCATCGTGAGCTGCATAGTTACCACAGCCACCGCGAGATGGCGCGACGTGCCCGCGTGCTCGCTCGCGATCACACTATATTTAAGCCACGCGTTCGAAGAAAAAAGAAAAAGAAAAGAACGTGCTGAAGGTCACGACGCGCGCTAAGTTGCCGCTAACGAACGGACTTCCCCCTTGCCATTCCCCTCCCTGCGTAGCTTTCAGCGCTCTCGTTGGTACGAAAGGAGAGAGAAAGCGCTTAAAGCGTGCGACAAAACCCTTAACTCCGCTCGTACTTGACGGATTCCAAAATTTTTTGCGGCAGTCGATTCGTGAGGCAATGAACTCCTTGAATGAAGCCATTCGATGATTACTTGGAGAAGTGTTGCAGGGCCGCTGTAATGAACGTCACACGGTCCATTATGCATTTTTCTAAGACGATTCGAATGCGAAAGGCATATTCTTCTTGTTATTCTTTTAACACCGAAGCTGTTCTTAGTCGACCAATCGCCGTCCGCCGGTGTCCGCTCAGCGCTGGCTGCGAGTTCTTGATGCGGTGAGGCAAGGGTGAGGCACGGTAGGAAGGGGGAGGGCTATGCCGTGACTAGAAAAGCGACAGCGAAGCTTGGATGAAAGGGAAATGCGGTGTCTAGCGGTCAGAACGTAGCTGTTTGAAAGAGAGTAAAAGGCGTATCAGAACGCAACTGTCTGCTAGGAGTAGGCTCAAGGAGGGAGCACTACTACTACAAAGGCGGGTATAGGCGTGCGCAGAGGGGGGGCAGGGGGGGGCGGCCGCCCCCCCTAATCACCTAAGAGGGGGGGCGCAAAATCTGCCCCGTACACTGACCCTTCTAGTCACCTAAGAGGGGGGGGGCGCAAAATCTGTCCCATACATGGACTTAGTAGGGTGGGGGGGCGCTGCGATGAACCTTCGCCCCCCCTAATGGGGAACCCTGCGCACGCCTATGAAGGCGGGTACCGCTTAATTGCGGCGTTCGCTGTCCCAGGATGGCCAAGACTACTCGCATTCGCCCGATGTGAGCTACCTTGTCAAATAAAGAGCAATGATACAACACCGAAATACATTCTTTTTTTTAAAAAAAAGGCTTGCAAAACATAGAAAACGCAATTGCCCGACGAAGGAAGGCATCACCTTCGCCGTTTCGACGGCTTTCACGAAAAGAAGCTGGCTGCATTTTTTTTCCTTCTCAGTCGATTGAATTGAACCCGCAGAAGTAATTATTTAGATTACTCATTATGACAAAAAAATTAAAGCTGCTCCGCACTTGTAGTGCCAAGCCTGAAGGAAGTGCGGAGCTGGTGGCCTTCTTTGTTTCTCTTTATTTCTCTCCATCCCTCTCTCTCTCTCTCTCTCTCTCTCTCTCTATATATATATATATATATATATATATATATATATATATTATATATATATATATATATATATATATATATATATAAATATATATATATATATATGTAGGCAGGCATCGTGGTGGAGTGGCCGTAGCGTTGCAAGTAGTCAAGTAGATCCTCCGTGAGAAGTCACAACGTTGTTTATTTCGACGTTTCAGCCAGAGTCTGGCCTAATTCAGCCAGAGTCTGACCGCGATTCCTGATGAAGGCCAGACTCTGGCTGAAACGTCGAAATAAACAACGTTGTGACTTCTCACGGAGGATCTACTTGATATATATATATATATATATATATATATTATATATATATATATATATATATATATATATATATATATATATATATATATATATAATCTATATATATATATATATATATATATATAAATATCTTTTCTCACTCCTTTCTTTCTTTCTATTTCTCTCTTTCATTTTTTCTATGCTATGCTTTACTCTCTCCCCTCCTCATTTTCTTCCTCCTCAACCTCACATCTTTCCTCCTCCCGCCCTCACTTCCCTTTACAACCCCCGTGCTATATTACACTATACAAGGCTATTATGTTATGCTCTGCTAGCGTGCCTGGATAGCCGAGTGGTTACGATGCTTGCCATCGGATCGTGCGTACACGGGTTCAAATCCCGCCTCGTTGAGAAATCTTTTTCGCCAAAACTTTCTTTTTCTCTCTCTTTCTAGCTCTTTCTTTTCTTCTCTCCCTCTCTCTCTCTCTGTAGTTTTGCTCTAACCCATCAGAGTTATTGAATTCCACGCCAGACAAATCGACGCACGTGTCATGGGAGCGAAGCAGAAGAGGACGAAGATAGCGCGTGCCGGTTCATCTTCAGTCGACGCCAAACGGCACACGAAAAGAGGCACTGACACCAAAACTTTGCATCTTGTTTTTTCTGTTGCGATAAGTAGTTAATGACCCACTTATCACGGCTGGAAAGCTCGTTTGCTCGAGCGCGCAACCTTTAATTATTTGGAGTCGCAGTTTCGGTTTCAGAGAGCGCCGAGGGAGGCAGGACCCAGAGTGGTGGCTATGCAAACAAAGCTGGCTACGTGAGCACACAAAACCGCGTGCACATGTGCACCGCGTCGACGACTCTTTTCAACGAAGGCTTCCTGAGTGCTGCTACAATGCCTTCTGAGGCGTTGTAAATATGCGTGACCCCTCCAAGATGCACTGCAAAGGCGAGGACATCAGCCTTTGTACTCCCGTGCAAGTCTCCCCTTCTTTCCGTTGAAAAGGTCTGCTAGGAGAGAGTGGGAGAGAGCGCCCGCAACAATCGCGGCAGCCAACACAAACTCGTGACGCAGGTGGCCGTTGGTTGTTTACTAGGACACCGAAGGCGCGTTTCGCGTGGAGTGGGGCGACGCGCACATTAAACGTGATTTTAAATATGTTCCAGGCTATATTATCCGTTGATATTTCGTAGATGATGCGTGTGTGTCCACATAAATCCATCACACGGGTTATCTCGCCTTCGAAATTTTGTGTCAGTGCTCCTTTAACAGCTCCGCTAGCTGTCAAAAGTAATTTCATTGCTGCCAAGCCTGATGCAGTTATAAGCTGCGGATCGCTCTAACCCACGGCGCGTCCCTCCAATCCCCATGCTTACTCCTTCCTCTTGGGAAGTCAGCGCTGTTCAGCTTATGCAGGTAGGAACAGCAACACCGGGTCTAGCGGGCTCGCAGAGTCGCGCAAGACAATGGAACCTTGAACTGGAGGATACTCGCCGAGTAAAAATTACCCATATTACTGGCACGAGCGCCAAGTGACATTACTGCTTCTCTTCCAAGCACTTCTTCCGGTCAAGCACTTACTTCCGGTTTTTCTCAAATATTCATAAGGAGTCCTCTAAAAATAGAAATTGATGGTTCTGGTAAAGGTTAGGAGTTATGTTGGGTAGATATATCTGAGCGTAACATTACTTAAAGGACCCCTGACACCAAAATTGAAACCTCCAGAAGTTTGTGTTGTTTGACTTTCCTGTATACGGGGGCACTACTGACCGATTATGAGTGGCGAACGTTGCCTTTAAAATATCTTAATTTGGCTTTAAAGTAAGCGTGAGTGCTCATTTGAGTTGGCTGCACCTCGCGACATCGTGGTATGACGTAGATCGAAGCCCCACGTGACGTTCTACGAGTAAAGCAAGTATTGTGGACGTCACAGAAGGTTTGCGGGGTGCACGCAGTTTCACCCACCTTGGGTGCACACAATACCACGACTGGCAACCCGCGAGGCCTATTGTTCCTCACCCCTCTCGCTCTGTTGTCGGGCTGCTCTCGAAGTAGTTTTCGTGAGGGTCCGGACACGCACCCACATACTTTCAATCTCTACCGCGCGCGGGGCCCCCATTTGAAAAATGCGCTTTAACGTCACCACAACTTGTGTGCACGTGATATTTGGCACTCCCCCGCATGGGGCGCTAGTTTCCTATGCTTGTTAGGCGGGCGTTTTGAAGTGATGCTAAAATGGTCGCAATCAACTACGCTAGAATTAGTTATACGATACGTTAGAGCATTTACGATTCAACTTAGGGATTACCAGACACAAAGCGACAAATTGCAGTAAAAAAGTCACAAACAAAAATTTTGCTGTCAGGGGTCCTTTAACATAAGGACCAATTAACTGTCAGAATAATTAATGAAGGGTAAATGGCTTTATTGAAATATTGTAGGCAGCTGGGGTCGTTGCGCCACCTGGCGGAGCAGATCTCAACCACGCACTTCTCTTTACGTGGCCTCCGAGATCCGCTTCGGCAGTGTGCGAAACACAATATTATCCCAAAGAATAAATATACCTAGAGCACACGTACGCCGACGTACGAGTGCCACTACCAGACACCTATAAGTCAAGGACTAGGGTCTCCTCCATTTTTTTTTTTTGCTAACAAAAGTTTATTCTCTTGCAGACGCGGTCAAAAAGTTGCAGTCAGCGGCTCAAGACCCTCGCCGCGACGTCTACGTAGCCCTGGCAGGACCCGGCACACCGTCTGGTGTGGCGTCAGAGACCGCGTCGTCGACCCGTTACCGGACGCAGCTGTGCGAGGGCTTGGAAGACGTCTTGGAGGACATGGACCTCCAGGGCGCGACGTTCCACTGGCCGTCGCCATACTCCGACACGCTAGGGGACGCTAAAGTCGCGCAGCAATTTTTCAGTGTAAGTCCACGCCTCTTTACGGAGCGTATTTAAAGTTCATAGCGGATATTAGCAGAACAGCGCAAATAAAACGAGGACTGTGTAACAGTGTACAAGACAAGAGCGCGTGTGCACCGCAGAATTTTCTCGGACAAAAAATGTCGTTCTTGTGTAGCGATTGGTGTAGTTCTAAATCCTGCGCTAAATGCAGCTCCGCTGTGGTGAAACCTGAGAAATAGCGTATAGCACGGGCACCCAGCTGTTCCCGTTCGTAGAGTTCCCACTGCTCCGTTTACCAAAGCGTCGATGACGTCAATGTTTGAGGCAAGCGTGTAGGGTTTCCCCGGCATGAGTAGAATCTTGTTAGGGAGATTCGCAAACTCGGTGTGCGACATGCGCGCTACATATTTGCTGCGCTTTATCGAGTTCCCGCATGTTACGGCATGCACCTGAGATACGCGTCAGCTGCAGCGAGTTTCGTTACGTTATTTCCCCCTTCAGATCCAGCGCCGGAGAAGCGCGCGCGCGTGTATGTATGTATGTATGCATGTGTGTGTGTGTGTGTGTGTGTGTGTGTGTGTGTGTGTGTGTGTGTGTGTGTGTGTGTGTGTGTGTTGTGTGTGTGTGTGTGTGTGTGTGGTGTGTGCGCGCGCCTTGTAAGAGCATGCGGAGTGAATAGTATTACAAGTATGGAGGACTTCAGGGGCCCGGGCTGTCGTATGCTGTCATCGCTTAGCGTAACGCAGGCAAAACTCCGTCTATAGCGTACGAGCGCGCGCTCGCGCCAAGGAGAAGTCTTCTTCCTCTTGTTCTTCGAACGCCTTGACGCTTGTGAAAGAGGCGCTCGACACTTCGCCTTCCACGAATAGAAGAAATCATAGGCCTGCGCAGGGTTCTCCAGTATGGCGTGTGGGGGGGGGGACAACTCACCGCAGCCCTCCCCCCCCCCCTTTAGTCTAGTCCTAACGAAAACGAGCTCCGCAAAGGGTGCAATAATGAAAATTAAGCGATGACGTGCTTCTCAGAAAGGCCTGCTATTGGTCCACAGATTTCCGGGGTAAAGGTGGGAAGAACCGTACTTAAACGATTGCAGATCATTTTATCTAAATTTGAAATCCGAAGTTGGGAGGATGTCGACCTACAATCGAGACAGGAATTAGCAGTGCCAGTTATGGCAGCACAAACGAAAAATCAGGGACGCTGTGGCATGGTTACGACATTACGTTTGCGTTCTGGCTCTACCTGTAGCATATACCATATTTTCGCGCGAATAACCCACACTCTCAGCAACGAATCACGTTTTTTAATGATCCCCGCTTATTGCCGCGAAGCTAGCTTCTCTGCATAGCTACAAAGCACTGCCGTGAAGCCACCTCCGCGTACCGGAATTCGTTTTTTGCCAGGGTCCACCACGGCTCCAGTGACGTATTTCCGTCACGGATATGACGCTGTGAGATATACACTAACAAATGGCAAAGAATAAAACTAGAAGTAGTTCCGTCCCTGGGAGTCGAACCTACAACCCCTCGCTCCGCAGCGTGAACCGACTCGGCCACAAACGTCACGTTCTTCAGAATACTAATGGCGAGCTATTTGTATACACCATTTTACCGTTGGCGGTACTCAGAGATCGGTGGCACTTCAGCCTGTTTTCGTTATTCCTATCAAGATGCCGCGAAGGGCTCGAAGGGCGCGCTTAAAGGTCGTCGCCCCGCGTGTTACGAAGCGCGCGCGCCTCCACAGAGCGTGGTCGCTCATGCGCGCGCGCTTATCTCGTGATGGGGGTGGATTGTATGCATTGTGCTCTCACTGCAAGTTTGCGTTGAAGTTACATAGAGCACGAAGGTCACTTCGCTCACTGCAGCGGCTGCTTTTGCGAAAAGAGCGCGCTGCTCACACACGAATAGTTTACAACTGTGACAGTCAGTTCGCGCTCATCCTGTGTATTCTGTTCGTTCGTTTCGTGTGTCCTCCTACGTGTTTGAGCAGCGCGCTTTCATTGTCGAGCTGTGACAGTTGTTAGTTCGCGCTCATCCTGTGTATGTTCTTTCCGTGCGCCCTTTCTGCTCGAGCAGCGCGTTGCTAGTTTCGAGCTGCTTGCCGTTATTCGCGTGACATTACAATTTGATGCTATAGCATTCATTCCTTCGCCCTTGTGCCGAAACAATGCACAACAAGCGCTCAACTACGTCTGTGAAGACACGTTTCACTTTCGCGTTATGCCGATTCCTATGACAGAGGGATAAGCCATGTTTTTTTCTTCACTTTACGAAACACGTTGCGGGGCTAGTTTATTTATTTATTTATTTATTTATTTATTTATTTATTTATTTATTTATTTATTTATTTATTTATTTATTTAGGACAATATTGAAGTTGTACGTCCTAGGGGACACGACTAAGGGCAAACATTACGTAATTGGGCCGTGCCCCCCCCCCCCCCATACAGCAGCAGCAGTAGTAGAAAGACAACATTTACAAAACATAAAATCACACATGAAACTGAATCAGTACACTTGTTTTACACAGATGATGTGAATTTCTTTAAAGTAAAGGCAACAAACGAAAATAAAATAAAAAAATCAACGTTATACAGTTTGCTAAGGACTTGCTAAATACTGCAAAGTTGCTGATACATTCCTACTTAAAATATGCCAGCGCAACTTTTTACGCGGACAGGATAGAGAAGTGCCTGACAGGTCGGACGCTGACTCCAACAATGGAGTCAGTCAACGTGCATGTAGTCAGTCCAGCGACTACGTAAATTTCCTTTATGAAATGCTCTCACACGTTTTTTTTTTCACGTGCTACTTGGTATGGGAGGGGGTCGACCTACATTCGAGTAGACTTACAATCGTGTAAATACGATAACCGGTTCTTTGTATGCAACATCAGGGCTCCTTGCTCGCCATTACGGTAAAAAAATTTGCATATAGCCATAAACCTGCGCATTTAAAAAATCACGTGACAGTCACGAGTGAGTAAAGGTATTGGGCAGAATTGCGCCCCCCACGACCCCCCTCCTTTGCGCACGCCTATGCCTTTCGCGAATAGAAGAAATACACGAGGACTTAATTAACGCTTGCTGCCCACGCAGGCTATGGAGACGTGTCTCGGCGCCTTTTCCAAGAAGATGGCGCTGGTAGTCCCCAGTAATGAAGGCGACAGGAAACGCTTCTTTCCGTTTATCGACGGCGTAAGGTGAGCGTATATTGACGCATGCATCTTCTCGCATTATCACGCAGCGTGTCTGCACGAACACGCCAATGCATGCACTGTTGCAAGTGGGACGCTCGAGCCCAGACGATTACGCAATGTCCCAGGGACGTCCCAAAACGATCCTACGGGCACGCCGCACATTTTCAATTTCAAGATAATAATAATAATAATAATAATAATAATAATAATAATAATAATAATAATAATAATAATAATAATAATAATAATAATAATAATAATAATAATAATAATGGTTTTATTTCCACTAATACAAAGTTGATGGAGGGGGTGAGAATAAAAGTGACTATCCGCTTGACTACGTTCTCAACCCCCCCCCTCACCCCCCCCCCCCCCCCCTATATACATGAGGCAGAGGCGGTGGCGGCAACAGAACACAAGATCTGGCGACGATACACAAATTAGGAATTGCATAAGTTTCAAACACACTGCAGACTGCGGTGTTGGCAAACAAAGAATTCCACCGTGTACAGGACATATCTTTAGACTCATACATTAAAGTCGTCCTTCTATAGCTATAGAGATTCGGTCTTTCGATCTCAGAGAAGAGTTATCTGCTTTGTTCTACTTATAACCCAAATCGAAGCTTCTCAGGCTTATGCATAGACCACAGTTTTTGTGTTTTTTCTATCATTCACACCGAAAACACTACGTGTGCCAAACGCAAGGTCTTGAAGAAGCGACCCCCACCCCGGAAAATTTTCAGTGTTGCATATCATACGAATGCACGCACAAACATGGCCGAAATCCCACCCCCTCCCCCCCGCACTCGATAAAAATTTCTGGCTCCAAGCTTCCTCTACCTTTGAAGTGGAAGCGCACATCGCTACACCACCTGGCGGGTGGTCAGACACTTACTTGCCCGTCCACGAAACGGCTCGTGTGGCCGCTCTTTTACGGAAGTATGCATCTCTATGCCAGGGGTCGGCAACCTTTTGAGACGGAGGGCCGAGTTCAGGCCCATAGCCAGGAATTTTTTTTCGTGGGGAGGGGGGGGGGGGGGGCACTTGCTGAAAACCTTGACTATTTGAGAAAAACACCTATTTTCATTTATTTTTGATAAAAAAAAACCTACTTCACCAAAATTTCGGACCCCCCCCTCCCCCCCTCGCTACGGGCCTGGCCGAGTTGCATGAAGCCAAAGCAGCGGGGGCCGGACGGCAAATAAAATAAAAAACGGGGAAGGGGGGGGGGGGGCGGATTTGCAGGCAAAGCGAAAAAAAAAAAAGTAACGGCGAAGCAATGAATGCGATAGCAACAACTTGGAATGTAACGCGAAGAACGGAAAGCAGCTCGAAATTTCCAGCGCGTCGCTCGAGCCCAAAGGACGCACACAGGACGAGCGCGAACGAAGTGGTACAAGAACCCACGTGACACACGCCACTAATAACGTCATCACGACTTCAGAATCTGTGACGTCATTGCTTGGTCAAAGGTGGGCCGATCCCGGCCGAAGGTAGTGCCACACCAAGCGAGCAGGGGCATAGCCAGAAATATTTTTCGGGGGGTGGGGGGGTTCAACCATACTTTATGTATGTTCGTGCGTGCGTATGTATGTATGTGTGCGTGTATATATGCGCAAGCAAAACTGAAAAATTTCGGGGGGGGGTGCACCCCCCCCCCCCCCTTGGCTACGCCCCTGCAAGCGAGGTGACAGATCTTCAGGGAGTGGCCGCGGGGACAACGCAATCGATTGAAGACGTCAAAGTAACTTAATGTGTGTCATACTGCAGCTCTTTGCGTCTTGCGAGAAGTCGAAATGTGAAGCAGCTGCCTTTCGCCTTGAAGTGTCGCAGCAAGTGTAACAAGCTGCGGAACTTAATTTCATCGCATCGTAATATTTCGTACAGGCATTCGTACAACGTAGTGTACTGGACGCACAACCTGCACGAGATTCCTGACCATGACACATTGGCGCGCTGCACTGTCAACTTGCCAGACATCGTAAGCCTCGCTTCTTAAATATTTTTGCTTCCGATATACATGAGTGCACTCGAGCAATTATGAAATGGGCGCGAGTTCGAGTTGGAGTGGATTTACCACTGAAGCGCAACTTAAATTTAGTGAGGCCTAAGTCCCCCTTTTAAATTTTCCGCCGAAATCTCCGATGGTGACGTCACGGATTTCAACGTTTTTTTTTTTTTTTATTTCGTGTTTTGGCCACATTGGCTCAACGAAATTTCCTGAAACTTCGTATGTTAAGTCTCTGTCTCCTTCAGATGACAATGTACAGTGCCGTTCACTCTTAGGGTGAATACGGCTTAGCGTGGCTGCGTGAAGTCACTGTAACGGGAGAAGTACCGCATTCGTCTTCTCTTCGCCGCCGCGCCCTTTCGGCGGCTTCGCCACACAAAGGGTCCAGCTCGCTCGCCTCGCTGTTGTGTCTCCCGGCCGCCGATGCACGGCCCTTTGGAGGGCGATTGTTTTTGTAGCCTCAGAAAAGCGTGCAGGAACATTACAACATCCCGTATCGTTTTGACACTCCATCGCAAGCCTGTCGAAGCATCGAAAAAGGCCTGGTTGCTGCGCTTTTGGGTGCAGAAACCGGCGGGAAACGGGCAAAAAGCCCTCTTTGCCATTCCCAGCGGGAAAAAGGATGCCAAGGGACGGGCTATGTGGCTGCACAGAATACGATGGCAAAAATTTGTTCCCACGACTGATACCCACCTTTGTGAGGCAAGCGTTTCATTGAGAATTCGCGAATGTTATTTCGGGAAATATTTGCGTCTCCCCTGCACTAGTGCAGCTTGTTTCGGGTGATTGCCGCGGAAGGATCATGCACAATAACATCGGCGGGCAGCTCGTAATTACGTTTGGCATAAAATTGACGCCTTTGGGCTCACATATAACGATCAGCGCGTCATGAAATCCGACTGCTACAGATTTGTATTGCGTGACGTCACTGTATGACGAACATAAATAACAGGTGGTAACATGAAAATAATGGCACGCATGTCATGTAAGGCATGGTTTACATGCCATGCTCATGGTGCACTCGCGGCCGGTTCGCTGTTTTGATATGCACCAAAATCGGTATTGCGTGACGTGACTGTATGGCGAACATATATAGATACCAGGTGGTAACATGAAAATATTGGCACGCATGTTATTTAAGGTCCGTCAAACAGAAATACCGCGAGCGCCCCGAGACCATGTCATGTAAATCGTGCTTTACATGACATGCCTGTCATGATTTGCGCTTTATAACGAGTGACTTATGTTCGCCATACACTCTTGTCGCGCCATACCCATTTTGGTATGTATCAAACTAGCGAAGCGGTCGCGAGCGCAGCGTGGCATGTAAATCATGCCGTACATGGCATGCATGTAATTATTTTCATGTTATCACCTGTTATTTATATTCGTCATACAGTCATGTTATGCCATACCAAATTTGGTGTACATCCTATTAACGAAACGGCCAGGAGAGCAGAAAGTCGTGGGCGGACAGACAGACAGACAGACAGACAGACAGATACGTTCAAAGTCGCAGAAAATTTTTTTTTCTTTAGTGACCCCTTAAATCTCATTTTAAAGATGTGAAGCTCGAAATGAAACAGTACACTCTGCATTTATATATTGATTACTCCGTTAAAACGCTTATTTAACAAACAATGACATAGCAACGCCCGACTCTACAGACACAAATGCGCCCAGCATGATGATGATGATGTGGTGGTGCCGTTCCCTTTATTCCTTTATAACGGGTGGCAATGGTGGCGCCATCTTGTGACACTATCGACAGCTGGAGCACAACAAACTAATTACAAAGGCCATGTCCCACCTATGACCTGGCACAGCAAAGATGTTCCCTGTGACAGTAGCATAATGCATCGTTTTTCTACTTGAGGGAACAATGAGACGACCAAAAAATGCTTTTGTAGCACACTGGTCCAACAGTAAAGCGCCACAAGATGGCCCTACTAATGCTACTGCTGTCACCTAGCTGCATTTGCTTTAATAGTGAATGACATTCTTGTGAGCAATGTATTCAGCGTGGTCACAGCGATAGTACAGCTAGACTTGGTTAATTAGAGAAATATGGCAGATCTAGGCCTTTGTCCTGCAGTGATTGCAGTCAGGTTGACAATCAGTGATTGCTGCTAGGTTGACAATGACAGCCGATAAATGCATTCACGAATGAAGGGGCCCACACTGCATCCGCACGTTGCCGGTCACTGGGAAGGGGTGAATGTGTCAAGTCAAGTGGATGTCACAAGAATGAGCTGCCCATTATAGACCTGAGATACCCCATTTTCTCGCATATAACCCGCCCCTGCATAAACCCGCGCCCCTGACGTTAACTCTACAAAAAGAAAAAAAAATGCATATAACCCCTGCACATAACCCGCACCCCCACTTTTAGGCACATTTCCCCGGTTTTTTTTTTCTTGGTTTTTTGCGGGTTATATGCAAGAAAGTACGGTATTTCAAGTAGGTAATGGGCTGTTAGTATGCACCAACTAACCCAACTCTCATTTCTAATATTACAACTGCCCATACAGCTGAACCTTCAGACGGACCTCAAGAAGACTACGCCAGCGTTGCATGATCAAGCCATTGTGACAGTGTCGCTGAGGGCACTTAAATTCCAACTGCTCGTCACGACGGGCCCCAACAAGCTCAGCAGCGCCGAGCCGAACAAGACGGAGGTGCTCCCTTACACCGCTGTCAGTATACCAGCAATAATTGCTTATTATAGCAATAGTGATACGAGTGATACGCGATAGCAATATTTGTGGAAAGCAACAGTGCTGGGATTTGCAAAATTTCACACAAGTGTGCATGCCTCTGCACATCTCAGTGGACTAGCGTGACTAGTGGACATCGCATTAGACGAGTTAACTAGGAACTGTAGTGGGAGCAGGAATCCATTTATCGGTCTGCCATATGCCATAAGTTACTGCCGCAACACATTCCGCCATCTTTCCAGCTTGAACAACTATTCCAAGCATGTAATTCCTTACAAATGCTTCATCATGAAGCCGTGTCTTTGCCTTGGTGAAGACAAGTTGCCCGTTCAAATGTTTGGCTCAAGTGGCACGTTGTTCAACCACCAGCAGTTGATCACTTCAAATATCTATCTTGCTGTGAACCAACAGAGTTGTTTCAATTTCTTCCTGAAAGCATGTATTAGACCATGTTTTGTTGGACAAGTGTTTGCGAGGGAAAGGCTGCTGAAGGAATATTTTATCCCATTTGCCGAAAACGGGCGCACCAGACTGACGCCAGACGTTCGCGCATGTATACAGTAAATCCTGTTTACTCCGTTTTTGACACGTCACGTCAAAGAGACGTGTCACAATTAATCACCGTGCTCTAAACACCATTAAACAACGCATCACTGCGCAGCCTGATCTTGCTGTTGCACTTTTACATGGCCTCAAAGATTCTGGTGCGCATCACCAGAAATCGGGGGCCATGTGTACTTAACAAATGTCGAGGCTGAGTGGCGCACAAACATTTGTCTTGGAGGCTGTACACACCTTTCAGTCGTTTTTTTATGCCTATTTTGAGTGGCAAAAGTACTCTATGCTATCTTCCAGTCCACCCTGTCAAGCACCAGTGCGGGTTGTCCGAAAACCCTGATAAATATTTTAAAAAATATTAAAGGGAATGGTTTAAGCTAAGGGTTGTATTTGATAGAGTGGACATTAAGGTATGTCATAAATTTAAATTGGAGTCATAATTAGTAGGAATTGGCACAAACAGCAATTAGTATAACCCACGGTGTAAGAACTATTCTTACATCGTGGTACATATAAACGCTTCTGCAAACTGGTACAAAACTCGTGGTTGTGGTTCAGGACAAGAGTTATATGGAAAACCTTAGATGCCTTATTGAACTAGAAAAGTGACTGTCGGCGTCAACACAAACTACGCAAAAAGTAATGTGATATCGGAGATTACGGCTTGATGACGTCACCACACGAAATCATTGCATGGTCACAGGTGTGCCAATCCTGCAGGCAGTGCAATGTTAGGTGCAGAAATCTTCCGGTGGGGGGAAAGGATGGATACATCGACTGAGAAGAAAAAGATGGCTCACAGTTAAATTTAAAGTTTACCAACAAAGTGCGAGTGCCACACTCAGACCCCTATGTCTCGCGTTAGGGTCGCTTTACAGTAGACTCTCGTTAATCAGAACCTGAAGAGACCAGGAAAATATGTTCCATTAAGCAGAGTTCCATTTACTGAGAGATGAACAGGGGTACAGAATTCAAGTATGAAACCAATCATATCTCGGGCAGTTGTTCCACCAAAGCAGCAATTTCCGTTGACTGAGAGCCTACCATACTTTCGTTTTCAATAGCCATAATGTGGTACGAGTGATTTGATGGCTACAGCAAATATGCTTTCGTCAGTACAGTAACGAGACAGATCTGACCATCTCATGTGACACCAGGTCTGCCGAGAGACCGTCCCGAACCAGAGTCAGTGGCACTGGTCTATGAGTAAAGAGGACGGCTGCGTCCACGGCACGTACCAAGATCGGTGGATGGCTTCGCTTCACGAAGCAAGCGATATTTACTTTGTAAGCAGCTTTCTTTTTCCTTTGTAAAGTAAAAATACTGGAGTACACTTCCTGAATGTAAAGTACACAAGACAAGGAAGACACACAGGTTTTTAAGAAAACGAAAAAAAAAACTGTGTTGTAAAACTGTTCCCTCACTTCACTACACTGGTGGAAATGCGGCGTGGCTCTGCCGGTGCCACACTATACAATTTTTTTTTTTACTGGAAGCAACAATGCGTGCTCTGTGAACCAAACACATGAAGTGCGTTTGTTTAGAGTACCAAAAAAACAAAAAACAGCAATCTTTTATCGTCTTTAGGAAACAGCAGTCTATATTTAATTGAAATGCCAGAACGAATCCAGAATCGGGCAAGCAGTTTCATATTGAACAATTGCAGCTATCAGTCTAGCATCACACACAAATCAAGCTTAACCTTTCATTGCAACCCTTGAGTATTCACCGCAATACTGCCTTGTTGACACTGTTTGACACATTCATTCATTCATCTCACAACACTAGCTTGCTTGAAACGACCCTATTCCGCATTGCACAGGCTTTATTATCATTTCAGCTATCCCGCATTTACAGAGCGACACGTGCGTTTCACTACTCCATGTTCCCACGTGCTGGCCGATCTTCGAATTCCCTCCTGCATAGTATACCATGCCTGTCAAACTACGCTGCATTGGCCAGTCATCCGGCTAACAAAATGCGACACATTCTGTTATCGCACGATGTTTTGCATGTCATTTGCACAGTTTTTTTTTTCTCACTGCGTTATCGTTCTGTACTGTATTGTTGATATCCCCCTGCCAAGCTTAAATATCGGTTAACACTGCAATATTGTTTGATTAGACGAATTAGTAGAAAATTCCTCATGCGATTATTTCCCTATTCAATGTTGTATCTTTGCCAGTGTTGCATTTTTATACTAATGCTGCATGAACTAATTAATTATTTTATACTAGGCAACAACCTAACAAAAAAATGTCAGATCTGTCCACTGCCATTGCTGTCCCTCCAACAGCGAATTTGCCTAAATGCTCCATCCAATAATGCTTACCGATTTTTGTGATGTCAAGCATTTGTCGAGAGTTCCAGGTAGTTGATTTTCCCATAGAGACACATGCTTGTGTCACCAATTTTGACTGGAGACTTGAATGCCCAAGTAAATTTCGTCAGGGATGCCAACATCCCTGTTCGGCGAACTGTAACATAATAGCAACGGACCTTTAAAGGGACTGTCTACCGTCCTTCATCGCTTTTCTGTTTTGTATCGCAATAGGAAGAGTATGTCTGAAGTGTCCAACCTTGCAGAGGTTTTTCTGGAAAGTGAGTAGAAATTTATATAACAGAATTTTTTTATTTGCATTAGGTCCTCTTCCATTGGTGTGAGGATACCCACAACGCTGGTTGGTGGACACGACGATTGTAGTGCCAGTGAAAGTCGAAAACTCGAACCACTTGTAGTCTTTGCGGGCTTCATTAGGTTTCGTTTAAAATAAAACGAATACTGTAGTGGTCGTTTAAAGCATGCAAACTGTCAAATAAAGTATTATTACCACAGTCTCTCCAGCTTTGTTTAGTCAGCCTGAAAAACCACCGCAGTCGAGCGGAAAACTTGGTCTGTTCCAGCAACACTAGTACGCCAGCACGTTCTGGTTCCACTCATGCCAAATGTGCAACTAAAACGAACATGAGACGTGCTTTACAGCACAACGGAAGGTCCCTGCAGTTTTTCAGTTATGTTGAGGTGTTTTGCGTTGCATATGCGACATGGCAGCCAACACGGACGCCTTGGTGAAGCAGAACCTGAAGGCAAAATCTTCTTCAATGTAGAACCTCGGTGAATACTGTGGTATGCACTTTACGCACAAGAACTCACGGGCGTGGTTAGAAAATTCCCAGAAGTCAGTCGCGCTGCTCTACACCAGAGACATCTTTTTTTTCTTATGAGCGGTGCCAGATGCTGTGCTCGCGTTTCTCCACCGTAGGCAAGCAGGCAAACGCGTCGCCGGCAGTGCCACCGGGCGCCTCTTTGAATGTACGAGAAAAAAGGCAAAAATTACTCTGATGCAAAAGAAAGCTGCCAAAAGTGCATAAAACACAACTGTAAGTTATACATATTTGTTTGCAACAAAATAAGTCTACCAGCGAGAGTTTTTGCTCCTACCACTAGACTGATCCACATCGCTGTTGGGTGACGCTAGCGGTCATACTTTCACGACTAATTTTTTATTGGACAAAAGCATGCTCACTACCGCCGATGTGACAAACAATCTTCTCGATCTCACCACAACCAAAAAAATTTTTCCGAGTGGTAGACAGTCCCTTTAACTTTTAATACGCACAGTATTTACCTCGCCCAAGAAAAGGTACCAATGGCTCGAGCAAAAGCCAGCTAGCACAACAGTCTTTCACAGGTCAAGGGCAGGCGCACCGTGGCTCTGTGGGCAAAGATCACATTTTTTGTTAGGTTGTAACCGAGTATAGCATTTCAGTTGTCATTATGTGAATACTGCTGTTGTTCATGTATAACGTATGTTCAATGTATAGTGTTCTGGTTCCACTCATGCCAAATATGCAACTAAAACAATATGAGACTTGCTTCACAGCACAACAGAAGGTCCCTGCAGTTTTTCAGTTATGCTGAGTAGTTCAAATATTCGAATGAATATTACAGTATTCGAATTCGCTTCAAAACTAACTTAAATTATTATAAATTTTGAAGTATTCAAAATGACCGAATAGACATATATAAACCGCATACATGACCACATACAACCCCCTGTACAGGCGGTTTCACTGCAGTAGAGAGGTGCGATACCGTGAATACACCTATCCAAGGGTAATCGATGCCCCACTTCAAGGTTAAATGAACATATTGTTACGCGTAGAGTTACGGTATTTACAATATATATTCACAATACGTAAGGGGTGTAGCGTTGACGCACTATATCAAGTGCAACACCATCGATCAACGCCTGATACACTTCAACTTCGTCTTCGGCTAGTAGTGTCCTCTAGTTCACAGTGGCACAAACACCTATGTGACATAAACTCCCGGCGGCAGAAGCACCGTCTCGTGCATCGGATCGGTGTTCGTGACGTAGGGCTTTAGGCGGGAAACATGCACAGTCTCAGTAGCTGGTGAGGGGGACAAAGGCTTGCGGTTCAGTGGCGAGATCTCGTATGTGACTTCGGTTACTTGGCGAAGAACTCGGTAAGGCCCAACGTAGCGCGGCAGCAGTTTTTCACTCAGGCCAACGCGACGTGAAGGCAGCCAGAGCAAGACCAGGGAGCCAGGGCTGAAACGCACGTCCCGGTGGTGGCTGTCGTACAGGCGCTTTTGGTCGGCCTGAGACGCCACGAGTCGATCACGGGCAACGCGACGTGCCGTCGCCGCGCGAACGATGGCGTCGTGAGCGTAGAATGTGGTTGAGTTTGCCTCTGAAGGAAGTAGTGAGTCGAGAGGCAAGAGCGGGTCGCGGCCATACAGCAGATAAAACGGAGAATAGCCAGTAACGTCGTGACGCGACGAATTATAGGCAAACGTCACGAACGGTAAGGTGCAGTCCCAATCTCGGTGATCCTCAGACACGTACATGGATAACATGTCCGTGAGTGTACGGTTTCAAGCGCTCAGTAAGTCCGTTTGTCTGAGGATGGTAAGCGGTGCTGAACTTGTGGGACGTTGCACAAGAGCGGAGAAGGTCGTCGACAACTTGCGAAAGGAAACAGCGACCTCGATCAGTCAGCAGCTGACGAGGAGCACCATGGTGTAAGATGACTTGATGGAGGAGGAAGTCAGCGACATCAGTTGCACAGCTGGTAGGGAGGGCTCGCGTGATGGCATAACGTGTGGCATAATCTGTCGCTACGGCCACCCATTTGTTACCCGCGGACGACGTCGGGAAAGGGCCAAGGAGGTCCAGGCCGACACGGAAGAATGGTTCGCTGGGGACAGCTATAGGCTGAAGGTACCCAGCGGGTGGGAGAGGAGGCTTTTTGCGCCGTTGGCAGAGCTCGCAGGAGGCGACGTAGCGGCGAACAGAGCGGTATAGGCCAGGCCAGAAGAAACGCCTGCGCACGCGATCGTAGGTTCGGTAAACACCCAAATGTCCAGCGGTGGGAGCATCGTGCAATTGCGAGAGGATAGATGGTCGCAGATGCTGAGGAACAACGAGAAGCAGTTCAGAACCGTGTGGTGTCATATTGCGTCGATATAGGGTACCGTCGTGCAGAACAAACATACGGAGGAGGCCGTTCCGTTGTTCTGAGGTGAGGCGTTCTATAAGAGATCGCAAATACGGGTCACGACGCTGCTCGTCGGCGATGTGAGGAAGTCGCTGAGCGACAAAACGCAGGCATCCGACTCAGTTTCGGCGGTGTCAGGTGGGTCGATGGGATAACGGGAGAGGCAGTCGGCGTCCTTGTGTAGCCGTCCAGATTTGTACGACACAGAAAATGTGAATTCTTGGAGGCGTAAAGCCCAGCGACCGAGGCGTCCCGTAGGGTCTTTGAGTGAGGAGAGCCAACATAAGGCATGATGGTCTGTGACCACGGTGAAATGTCGTCCGAACAAGTATGGGCGAAACTTGCAATGGCCCAAACAAGGGCGAGGCATTCACGTTCTGTGATCGAGTAATTGCGCTCTGAGGGTGATAAAGGCGGCTAGCGTAAGCGATTACACGATTCATCTCCCGCTGTCGTTGGGACAAAATAGCGCCAATGCCATGGCCACTTGCATCCGTACGAACTTCATGTAAGCACGAACTTCAGTGTAAGCAGACGGATCAAAATGACCCAGAACGGGCGGATTTACAAGGCGACTCGTAAGCGTTGAAAATGCCTGAGCTTGCTCTGGTCCCCAACTGAATGGGCTGTCCTTTTTGAGAAGATTGGTGAGAGGACGAGCGATGTCGGCGAAGTTCGCAATAAATCGTCTGAAGTAGGAACACAGCCCCAGGAAACTTCGGACATCAGCAGAGGTACGAGGAGGTGGAAACTTCTCGGACTGCGCGTACTTTGTCAGGATCAGGTTGTATGCCAGTAGCGTCCACCAGGTGACCGAGGACTCGTAATTGACGACGGCCGAAATGACATTTCGCAGAATTGAGCTGCAGGCCTGCTCGACGGAAGACGTCAAGGATGGCCGAGAGCCGGTGGAGATGGCTGTCAAACGTCGATGAAAAAACAATAACGTCATCAAGGTAACACAGGCATGTGGACCATTTAAAACCACGTAGAAGAGAGTCCATCATGCGTTCGAATGTGGCTGGGGCATTACAGAGTCCAAAAGGCATCACTTTGAATTGGTAGAGACCATCTGGGGTGACGAAGGCCGTCTTCTCGCGATCTCTGTCATCGACTGCGATTTGCCAGTAGCCAGAACGTAAATCGATCGAGGAGAAATAACTGGCACCATGTAAGCAGTCCAGGGCGTCATCGATACGCGGTAGCGGGTAAACGTCCTTTTTCGTGATCTTGTTCAGATGACGATAATCTATGCAGAACCTCCAAGTATTGTCCTTCTTTTTTACTAAGACGACAGGGGATGCCCACGGACTGGAGGAAGGCTCGAATAATGTCCTTAGAGAGCATTTTCTCGACCTCTGTTTGTATGACATGACGTTCTGCCGCCGACACACGATAGGGACGCCTATGGATGGGCGGAGCGTCACCAGTGTGGATCGAATGGGTTACGAATGTCGGTTCCGACCCAGCGGGCGATTGTCGAAATCAAATATGTCTTCGTAGGACATCAAAACGCGGCGGAGGGCGTCAGCGTATGAAGGTCGTAGGTCAGGAGCTATCATTCTGGCGAATTTGTCGTTAGATAGGCATCGTCGGAGCCGAAGTTGAGCCAACTCAGATGGTCGTTCATAGCTGAGAGCAGACACTCCGGACTCTTCCAAAGGGGACAACACAGCGAGAGACACACCCTCAGGAGAGCTTGTGGAGACGAGCCAAAGTTCAGGATAGGAAGCCACGCATGGTTGTTGGTGAGCGTAATGATGGAGCTAGGGAGAGCTATTTGGCGCTCCAGCAGGACGTCGTGAAGTGGGGACACGACATAATTACCATCCCGAAGTGGTGGGCAAGGCGACATGAGCACATAAGTCGCAGCATCAGGTTGCAGCCGAACAAATTCAGTGCAGCGAAGTCGGGAGTGGATATCTGCGGTGGTGTCGGCACAAACTGGGGTAGCCTCAAGCCTTCAGAATACCGGTTGAGCAGTCAATAGCGCAGAGTGAACAGTCAAAAAGTCCATGCCGAGAATCACCTCATGAGGGCATTCCGCAAGTACAGTGAACAGAACTAACGTTGAACGGTCAGCGATGGTAATACGGGCTGTACACATTCCCATTACGGGCTGTCGTGCTGCCGTTGGCTACGCGTAGGAAAGGCGACTCGGCGGGCGTTAGCACTTTTCGAAGACGCCTACGAAGGTCGGAGCGCATGACCGACACCTGAGCTCCAGTGTCGATGAGGGCTTTAACGGGCACATGATCAACAAAAACTTCGATTAGGTTTCGTTTAGGAGCAAGGGTCAACAGAGGTTTTGCAGTCAGGGTCGTCAACGCAGCCTCACCTCCAGGGGCTGCATTGGTTAGTTTCCCGAGAAGCGGCCTGAGTAGGATGGGGACGGGGGGACGCCGAGATGTAGGCGAACGGGACTGACGGCGCTGCGGTGAGGGCGAACGGCTATTGGTGAATGGAGGAGCAGCAGGGCCAGCATTGGACGGGTTCGGCTTGAGGTGACAGAGGACGAGAGGCGCGTTCGTAGCGGCGGTCGACATATGGTCGAGGCGATGAATTCCAGCGGTCACGGCAGTGGCGAGAGATATGGCCGATCCGGGAGCACACGAAGCAGATTGGTCTGTCGTCCGGTGTTCGCCACTCAGATGGATTTCGGTACCGATTCGAGAAATACTGTCGAGGTGCAGCAGAAGCAATGATCGGAGCGGTAGAGGTGGGACGGGGGCTAACGGCGGACGGGATGTCCATATTCGCAATTTCCTGGCGAACAACAGCTTGAATTAGTGAGATTGTCAGATTGTCATGCGTATGGGGAGGACCACGAGCGCTCGGAGCCATAGCCTCAAGTTCGCGACGTATGGCTTGCGTCAAGTTGGTGATGCTGGTTGAAGCAACGGCGCAGGTTCGTTGCAGGATGAGGTCGGAGCCGTATTAGGAAGCCGGTCGAAGCGTTGGACGATGCGCTTGCCTTTTGCTTGTTCGAAGTGGCGGCACTCTTTAATGAGGGAATCAACTGTTGTGCAGCTCCTACAAAGCAAGAAGTTGAATGCATCGACGGCGATGCCCTTCATAATGTGTCCGACCTTGTCTGCCTCCGGCATGTTGCTGTCCGTTTTTCGGCAAAGTGCCAGAACGTCCTGAATGTAGGAGATGTACGATTCGGTGGACGTCTGGGCACGGGAGGCTAGCTCCTTCTGGGCTTCCGCTTGGCGTCCGATTGGTCTCCCGAAGAGATCACGTAGCCTCTCTTTGCAAATGTCCCAACTTGTGAGCTCGGTTTCGTGCGTCTCAAACCACGCCTTTGCGGTTTCCCCCAGGTAGAATATCACGTTCGCCAGCATAAGGGTTGGATCCCACCTGTAACTGTTGGCAACGCGCTGGTACATCGCCAGCCACTCTTCGACGTCTACCTTGCCAGTACCGGTGAAGATTCCCGGATCACGTAGCGGGTTCATGACGTATTGCACTGGTGTCGAAGTGGCCGGGACACTTTCGGTAGCCATAGCAGCGGAACCGATGTGACGTCCGCTGCGGAGATCCAGGTCCGACTTTCGTAGAGACTACCCCGCACTTCCACCAAAATGTTACGCGTAGAGTTGCAGTATTTACAGTATATTTACAATACGTAAGAGGTGTAGCGTTGACGCACTATGACCAGTACAGCAGCATCGATCTAAGTCCCGAGACACTTCAACTTCGTCTTCGGCTAGTAGCGTCCTCTAGTCCACACTGGCACAAACACTTACGTGACAATATAAACTGTCAATCACATGTGGCGCATACCCGTACACCACGGCCAGTGGTAAACGGCTATGTGCCACACGTGTCTGGAGGAAAGGGTTTGACGACCTACGCGACAGAATTTTCCCGTTATTCATGTCATGATACGACAGCCATATCCGTCCAATCCTCTTACCCTCCCACGCCGATTTTGGTCTGCACCAAGTAAAGGAGGCGATCATGACAGCACCTCGGCGTAGGTGGCTAGGCAGATAGATTCGTAGATAAAAACGCTGAATGTGCCAAAGGTTCGCTAAGAAATGCCTCGCATTTAAAACTCCCAGAGCGGAGTAAGAACACGGCTGACAATTAAGGACTGTTATTTTGAAAAAAGTTATAGACGAGTGTAAACAAGAGCTGCAGCAAGCTAGTCAATTAATCTGCTTTCGTATCTCATCTTTTGCTGTGTTTACTTTTTAAGGGTGCGTGTTTCATATGGTTAGTTTCGTGATTGTCTGCATTATGCGTAAACCAGAGCAGCAGCAAACTGGTCAACTAGTTTGCTTTTGTATCTTTTCTTTTGCTGTGTTTAGTTTTTAAGGACGCGTGTTTCATACGGTTAGTTTCATGATTGTGTGCATTATGATGCATTTTGAAGTTATTTTGGATTTGTTGCTTTATCGATTCACGTATAAACCACATTGTATATTCTCCTTTCTTCTTTTGAAATTGTGTAAAAGCCGGGGGTGAATAAAATTTTATGCACCACTTATTAACTCCTCCATGTGCTTCATTTCGGGAATGCTGGAAGCGAATTCTACGTGTTATCAGGCACGCTTCAGCCCATGTATTATGGCGGAAAAAACTGCCTTCTTCAATCCTGCAGGACAACAAAAAAATTCGGCCAATAAGTGACACTAACTATCCAGTTCTCACGCTGAAACGCCCCCGCGGAAGCTCACAATTACGCTGTCCGCGCTCAAGCTGCGCTGCCTCTTGCCCGGAGCAAAATTGCTGCCAACCGGTTTCCCAGGCTTCACCCGCTCGCGTGGGCGCGTATAGGGGACCTCCACTCCAGAAGTTTTTTTTAAACCTCCTTGGGCTCGAGCGACGCACTGGCAATTTCGAGCTGCTTTCCGTTCTTCGCGTTACATTCCAATTTATTGCTATCGCATTCATTGCTTCGCCGTTGCGGCGAAACTGTGACTTTTTTATTAAGAAGTTATTTTTCTAATCGATATCAGTATACAGATATGAAGCACTCAGTCTCGAATAGGCAAGATAAACTGCGGCGTCCCACAGGGCTACATACTTGCACCGCTTCTGTTTCTGTTCTAGATTAATGATATCCTAAATGTACCTCTAACACCAGACATTGTATTGTACGCAGACGACACTAACGTATTTTTTTCCGGCGAAGATATGTCTAACCTCGAAAAACAAGCAAACTTATGGCTTGACAATTTGTCTCTATGGTTGCAAACAAATCAGTTAGAATTAATATTAAGAAAACAAAGTACATTATTTTTCACCCCCGAAACCGTTCTATTTTACGTAATACGCAGCTCACGTTTAGAGGAGTTTTGAGTGAGCGTGTTCAGACTCAAAAGTTCCTAGGCGTCATTTTTCACGAAACGCTGAATTGATCCAATCACATATATATAAACTCCGTACCTAGGTATCACGGTTCATTGGTGTAATTGGAAAAACAAGATGCTTACTACCTCTGTGGGTGACAAAGCAGCTTTACTACACTCTGATTTATTCGCGCATACATTACTGCGTGTTAATCTGGGGCTTTACACCGAAAACAAATAAAATGGTATTGACAAACTGCAAAAAATAATTCTACGTATCATTTAAAATGTTCCCTGAGGAACGCCTTCTGCTCCACTTTTTCATAAGCATGGAATCCTAAAGTTCGAAAACATATTTTATAAAAAGGTCGCGACAGTCATCTATGATCAAATAAAAAACGAATGCAGATCAATTTAAGGATGCTTATTCCCGGAAACTACAAACGTATAACTTTAGAAAACCCATCTATTACAGTGAGGGGATTCGGACGAACTACGGCGCTGCGGCAGGCAAAAATTATCACACCTCATTCCTTCATTTCTAAATTCAAATAGTATGGTTATCAGCATAGTGAACGAAAGTCGTTTAACAACAGCTTTCAAAAAAAAAGATACGCGCTTATCTAATCTCGCTTCAAACATGATATGTCTGTTTAGTTCTTCTTTGTAAGATTGCGCATCTCGTGTGCTGTCTATGAAATGTAATGCACCTTAAATTTGTACAAGCCCGCCATGGTCCTGTTCACTTCGCCACCTGTCACTTGTTGACAACTGTTCAAAACTACGACTGTATTATTAAAGGGTTTTTTTGTTAGATGCCAAGCAGCTTTTGTTCGGGGCTGTGTCCGTCATCGGTGTTGGCGTCCGCGCTCCACTGCGCATGCGTCTACTTTCTCTCCCACTCTCCTCCTTTACGCAGGTGTTCGGTCGCCTTCTCTCCTCTACTCGCCCGGGCTGCAGCCGCGGCGCAGCCTCACCTCCCACGTGATGCAGCCGCGCCGCAGCCAAATACAGCCTGTAACCCACTCTCTCCTCTCTCTCTCCCCCATTTCATGTGCATGTAAGCGCGCGCGCTCGCGCGCCTTCTGTCATTCTCGCTTCGCTCCCGTTCAGATGAGTTGTAACGTCAACGTCGGCGCCACTCGTTCACTCGGCGCTAACCGAAAGCAACGCACAAACACAACGTAATGATAACACAAACACTAGATACAAACCTCACAAACTAATGGAAACGCCGAGTGAACGTAATGGAAACTTGGTGTGCGCCCCAAATACGGCTTCGCATCCCCTCCCCTCATGGTTCTCTTGAGTGGGAGATGGTGTAATTTTTTTTTGTAAAGAGTACACGTATCAGTGTCTAAGAATTTCTTTTCCTCTCTTCCTCTACACTCTCTTTATTTTCGCTGTATCTTTTTTATTTCTTTCTACACATCTGTACCTATTGTATTTTCGCTGTATTGAATTTGTGTTCATGCTCTAAAGACATGCTGAGTTTGTGCATTGTTTTGGTCTGGGCGGGGATTGGCGCATTGTCAGGCATTTAGTTGTCTTTTCGCCACCCCTTCCCATTAAACCACTGAATAAAGATGTATGCTTTAATGAAGTTTATAAACGCGCGTGGCAGTATATACCAAATGGAGGACGTGAGTGTTCTACACAATTCGCAGATCATGACATGAATAATGTGACTTCCCTGTCGCGTACAGCATGGAATCCTTTCCACTAGTCGCGTGTGGCACATAAGCTCATACCGTGGACCCGTAGTATTGTGGGGGATCACAGACTATAACAGTTAGGAGAGTTCTTAATACCAGCCACTAGCGGAAGAATGAACTTCCCGATCTTCCAGTTAGCAGGGATGTCATGAGCATCGAAAGAACAGTCGATTAATACACAATCGATTAATACAAATAGGTGTTTTTTTTTCAGATTTTTGTTAAATGTGTTGGGTGGCAGGCGAGCCAGACATGCTTAGTTATTCTGTAACCTAAGCAACACCACATAGAGGGTTCATGGGAAGGCCTGCACGTGTTGTAATGGTGGGAGGTGGTGGATTACAAACTGTGACAAAGTTTTGGCAAAAGAAAATATCGTTAAGAACGGTGGAACATTCGTCATCTGGTATAGTAGCCCCTGTTGCGTTAACAAAGTTAGTAGTATTGTGATGGGAAGGGTTAATTACACGTGAAAATTTTTTGGCACTTTTAGTTAACATGACAGGTAACGTTCCTTTAAGGAATTTACTTCTGGCTAAATTTAGTGCTAACAAAGGTGCGCGTGAAAATGTGTCAGCAACTGTGTCAGAGCTGTCCTTCTTGTACTCGATGGCTAGTCACAGCATTGCAGGGTAAACGCCCGTCCGTCCAATCGGCATGACAGACAGGTTAGCCAATCGTTTAAGCCAGGGCAATGCTTGATGGTTAGTCTGAATGACAAACTAAGTCCAATCCGAAACATGTCAAACTTCTTTAGAGTAAGAAATATAGCTAGAAACTCCTTCCCTGTTACTGATTAATTGCGCTGTGCACCGGTGAACATGTGAGTTATGAAAGCGACTGGTCTCAGAGAGCCCGCGCATTCCTGTAGAAGCACTGTGTCAGGTCCGCAATCACTGCCGTCTGTCTGCAACGCAGGTTCTTTTTAGATCTGGCAGGTGAAGCGAGGCATTTTCGGCAATCACTGTCAGAAGCGTGTCAAGAGAAGCTTGTTGCTTGTTGCCCAGTGTCATTATGTAGCCTTTTTAAGCAACTGAGTTAGTGCTCTATATATGCTTGCGCACTTAGAATGAACTTACGGTAAAATGCAATCACACACAGAAAATGGTGCAGACTCGCGGTATCACGGGCGACGGGTAATCTGCAATCGCCTTGAGCTTGTCTGGGTTTGATTTGAGCAAACCGTTGTCGACAATGAACCCAAGAAGGTAGATTTTGTTAACAGCGAGTTGCAGAATTTTCCGGGATGAACTGTTAAGCCCGCCTGCGGCGTGCGCTGTAGCACTGTAGGCAAGTGTTCAAGATGCTCTTCAAAAGTGCGCGGAAACACGGTTACATCATCAAAATTACACAGACCACAATTATACTTTGCATTCGCCAACAGAACATTCATCATGCGCTGATATCAGGTCGAGCTATATAATGACCAGACGGCATGCGTACAATTTCTAACAACCTATGGCATGTGATTGCCATTTTTTGGACATCGTCAGGATGAACCTCGATTTGCAGATAACCGCGAGAACAATTGATCGCGGCGAAAAATTTTGCATTTCCCAGCATGCAGGTTATGCTTGATGTTGCCGCAAAATGACGAGAATATGTCACCGTGCCGGCGTTCAGTTTGCGACAGTTGACGCAAATACGTGCCGTACCGTCCTCTTTTGGAACCAAGCCTACCGAGGAGGCCCGTGAACTTCCAGCGCTTTGTATAAAAAGGCTCGCTTGCGCCGACTCAGCGGTCTGAGATTACAACGCCAAGGCCGGGCTTCATCGCTGTTGATACAGTGCACTAGGATGTCAGTCTTTCCAGGACGTTCCGTGAACATTGCCGAGAATGCAGTCAGCACGCTTACAGCTGCACGGCTTCCGCTGGGCACTCGTTCCCTTGAAGTTCTTGAAGGATTGCATCACCGCTTACGAGTGGTGTGCATGGCTGCCACGCCTTGCGTGTTTCCTCGTACAGCCCAAGTTCTGTAAGCGGCAGTAGTTTCACTACCGCCTAACATGACCGGTTAGTAGAAGAATGGATAGCTGGGCCAGTTGGTGAAAGTTCCGTTTCTTGCGCTGTTTCTTGAAATATCTTCAAGAACGACCAATTTGGCCGCGCCTTTAGCACACGACTTGCGCATCTCTGCGTTGGCCATTGAGCCCATCCGTGAAATCACGCCCTTAGACGGGGAAAATGCCGGAGTACCCCATGACAGGATTGCCTGTCGCGGTCGGCTGGTGCAGGACTTGTGAATAACCTAGTGAGTCGGGGCTGGAAGTCCGGCCTACAATGCTCCTAATGGCTCGAGTAAGGAACGAGCGTTCTGTGCTCTACGCTTACCCGCGGACTGTTGCTCCCAGCATAAGCGTAGCCTTGATATGGTAGTGAGTGGGGTGGCTCCTACGAGAAGGAAGGAAACAACAAGCGCAAAGACAGGAAGGTTAGCCATAGAGATAAGCGAAGGAATGGGCTCATATGCGAAGGGTTCTAGGGCGCGAGATGATATGGCCATGGCAGCACCTGGTCTCGTCAGATCGCATGAAGGACTGGCTACGGGGGCGAGCCAAGCCAGTGACGGCTCAAGAGCAGATTGTGGCGCTGGCGGCGGAACGTTTATTCTATCAGCTAGCATTGCATCTTGTAGACCGCGGGTCTCCCGAGCGAGATATTCAGGGGCTTCGAATGTCAGCCAGTAAGGGAACAGCCTGAGTCTGTAATTATTCTGTCGAATGTCCCAAGCTACATTGTCCCTTTCCGAGGCAGTCGGTGCCACCTCCTCAGCTGTGCAGGTCTTGCATGTTCCAGAGGTACTCGAACAAGCATTAGTACAGATGCGGATTTGTCGATTCGAGCTCACGCTGGACTCCTAGTTCGTACCCAGGTGGCCGTAATTCCTCTCCGAAGCGGGTTTCAAACTCTGTTCATGATGTCAAATGGATTGTAGATTTTACCATCGCCCTGCGGCGTCCCGTAAAGCCAGTGGCTGGCCTCGAGGCGTCACGAACGCTTCCGAGGTGCCATAGCTTCGGCATAACTCTTTATCTCCTCTAAGAAATCAGCCACCCGCCACGGTGGTCTAGTGGTTAAGGTGCTCGGCTGCTGACACCGAAGGTCGTGGGATCGAATTCCGGCCACGGCGGCCGCATTTTCTATTGAGGCGAAAATGTTTCAGGCCGTGTACTTAGATTTAGGCGTAGGTTAAAGAACCCCCGGTGGTCGAAATGTCTGGAGGCCTCCACTACGGCGTGCCTCATAATCATATCGTGGTTTTTGGACGTTAAACCCCAACAGTTATTATCGCAGGAAATCATCCACCGCATTCGGGTCGTCATAGCCCGTATACGTGGGTACCTCCACTCGACGACGGAGCTATAGCGCAACCGCACACTGCATATTCTTTGCAAAAAAGCGACTCGGATAACAAAAAACGTGTTATTCCTTGCGCTCGCAGTGTTGTAGGTTTGTGACATCATATGCTAACGAACAAAGCTACAGGACAAGCGCATAATAAGACTGAACTTTTACAGATGCAAACGAATATATATATATATATATATATATATATATATATATATATATATATATATATATATATATATATATATATATATATGTATGTATATGTTATATATATATATATATATATATATATATATATATATATATATATATATATATATATATATATATATATGGGAAGCAAGAACAATGACATACTGTAACCACTGTTGTGTTTTCTTGAGCATGTCTTTTTCTCAGCTGCCATTCCTACTGCATTGTGTACATCTAGAATATCATTGATTCTGATGCCGAATATTACATGGCACTCTTTTCGGTTCCGTGTCAACCAACGATTCGTGCATGCATGAAAAAACATCCCGGTGACATTCCTCCCCGGTGCCGATTTTGGTTCTGATAACTTTTTGTGATGCCTAATCAAAATCACACTTTCGCCCCGCCACGCTGCTCTAGTGGTTATGGCGCTCAACTGCTGACCCGAAGGTCGCGGGATCGAATCCCGGCCGCGGCGGCTGCATTTTCTATAGAGGCGAAAATGTTTGATGGCCGTGTACTTAGATTTAGGTGCACGTTAAAGAACACCAGGTGGTCGAAATTTCCGGAGCCCTCCACTACGGCGTCTCTCATAATCATATCGTGGTTTTGAGACGTTAAACCCCCGATAATATTATTATTAGAATCACAAAAATTGTAACGGAATTTTGGTGTGAAATATCAGAATACGTTATTAGAGGCGTTTATCTGTCCTCAAAATATAGAATGCCCCCCGCTCTCACAGGTAAAGGCGACTATTTTTAAAGGTTCTGTGACACCTACGCCAAAACAGTATTGTGAAAAATCATGTTGATCTTGTTATTGCAGTGGATGAGTGATTATTGGCACCGCTTTATCGCATTAACACTGCGCAACCGTCTTGTTCAGTTTGGACAACAGAGCGGGAAAGCTACTCTCAAATTCAGAAGATAAACCCACGGATGGACGATACCCTAGCGACAGATTTATTACAAATTGTGACGCTGAAATAATACCTGTGGAACGCATGAGCCCACAGGTAAATATTCTACACCTACTTCCCACCCCCCCAAAAAAACACCGCGCGTCACAAAGGTAAGGCGCTGCTGTCCACAGGGATGATATGAAACATTGAGCGCAAATAAACGACGCAGGACGAAGAAGGGAAACACACACCACAGGCGCCCACTCACAAGTGAATCTTTATTAGGCGACAGGACCTACATATATACAAACAGCGCATCGCGCATATCCCACAGACTTACAAGACATACACCCAAGGCACGTGTTCAGTGTTGGTTAATAAAATTGAATTCCTTGTCATGCAGCGATAGAGATGGTTGGCTACACATATCGCGGATATGTGTAGCCATATGTGTAGACATATCGCGGATATGATATAGTATGCCTCCCAGATTTCTCGCGTGGTCTCATGCGGGTGACGAAATAAAATGAGAGTGCTTTCAACAGAGGTTTGTATTTACATGTCTGACAATGGGAGGCAAGATGAGGAGAAGGCGTGCTGTTCAAAGAATTTGTATGTTCTCGAAGGCGCGTGTTAATACATCGACCGGTCTGTCCGATGTACACGTGACCACATGAAAAAGTAATTCGGTAAACCACTCCTGAACAGCATCTCAACAAAAGTATTAATTCGCATGTTTTTTACCATAGTTTCTATTTATCGCTGCAGATCCTTGCGCCCTTCTGTGCACGATCGAGCAGACACGCCCAAGTTTCTGAGGTGCAGAAAAAATCACACATACCCCATACCTCTCCCTACAATTTTCAGGCCATGCGACGTCTTATGAATATATGGTACAACTGCCATATTCCATGTCTCTCTTTAACGATGCGCATGAGCTTTTCGCACACCGATGCGATAAGATGCATCGGATACCCTGTCGCCTTGAGGCGATCAATTTGCACACGGAAGGCATTGTTCATCATGTGCTCGCAACTTTTTTCTAATACAGCACGTAAGCAAGACAATGCAATTCCGCCTTTTAAAGTCTTTGAATGCGCGGACGCGAAATGCAGGATCGGGTTTGCAGAGCGAGCGCAATACTGCCAACAGACGTGCTCCGCGGTGAAGCTTAAGCACATATCGAGGAACTGCAACCTGTCATTACGAGGCATCTCGCATGTGAAGTCAATTCCCATACTTTCTTCTTTGAAGACATTCAAAATTTCATCACTTCCCTGTGTCGCGCGGGAGTTGTGGATAAGAATGAAGTAGCCGTCAAGTGATGAGCGCTTGTGGTGTGCGTTTCCTTTCTTCGTCCTGCGTCGTTTATTTGCACTCAATGTTTCATATCATAATGCGATACCAGCTAGCCCACCTAGCTATCCTGCCACAGGAATGCATGCATGGGTTCTCACCTTGGATGTTATATGACAATGCCGCATTACTGATGGAAGAAAGTAGGACTGTACACTTGATGCTGCAAGTAGCCATAGCATGCAAGCTGTATTATGACTGAAGGAAGGGAATTTTGAGGCCTCGTTTCTTTGTCTGACACCACCTTGAGGAAAACCAGCAGATAAAGAAGCCAAGTAAGGCATAGGGGACGCTAATTATGCTGTTTTAAATGTATTGTTGTAACTGCAATATGGTAGTCAAGAAAGTAAAGTGGACGAAAAGACAACTTGCCGCCGGCAGGGACTGAACCTGCAACATTCGGTTTACGCGCCCGATGCTCTTACCAACTGAGCTACGGCGGCGGTCGTCCCCCCGTCCACTTTATCGGCTATTTATGTGCATGCAAACCTGGGAGTATTAGTCAGCGCCGCTCGTAGCCATGACGGCAAGAGTGGAGCTCTCTTTTTGCGAGAGGGCGTCATGTAGCGCGTCAGAAATCCCAGCTAATGTTGGCTAGCGTTTAGGGGCGTAGCCAGAAATCTTTTTCGGGGGGGGGGGGGGGGGTTCAAGCATACTTTGTGTATGTTCGTGCGTGCGTTTGTATGTGTGCGTGTATATATACGCAAGCAAAACTTAAAAATTTCGGGGGGTTTGAATCCCCCCCCCCCTTGGCTACGCCCCTGCTAGGGTTGGATAAGGCGTTGAGAGGCCCCGCCTCTTTGACGGCACAACACCTATGATACACGTGCGCTATCCGAGCCGTATGGCGACGCAGCATATCGTAGGCTTGAGTTATCTGCCCGTGTCACTTGGGCGCACGCAACAGACGGTACGGCCACTGCTGATGTATATATGAAAGCTATTTTTCATTCATTAATACTCATGGACTTTACTTGGCAAACAAAGAACCCGACGAAATGCAGTCGCGCAGGAAGCAAACGCATGAAGGACACGGTCAAGAACAAGTAAAAAATGAGCGTAAGAGTAAAATAAGGAATTTTAATAGCGTTTATTGAATAATCTTCGGAAGAATTATAGAGATTGATAAATTTTCGGAGCAATCAAAGTTTTTTTCGGATACCTCGTTTACTGTTCAGCCAAATTATGTACCAAAATTGACTCGTATTATTATTTAGGAAGTTGCGTAACGATTGAGGCCGCCAGTTCCGTTCAAACACGTAGAGTACAGGACGCTGCTGTACTGGGCGTCCGCCAACCGCGGAAGGTTTAAAAAAAACGAGGTACGCACAGCAGAGAACTGCTTTCGTAGGTTGACTGGACCATCAGCTGAAGAAGCGTCATTCGAAGCACACGGAATCATTCTCAACATCCGGCGGCGTTTTCTCTACTTCCTTTCTACACAAAATTATTTTGCTGGCCCACGAGCGATTCAGAATATGGCATTTCAGGACCCAGACGACATGCAATATATCTAAATATATAAAAGATTGAAAGATATAACGAGTGTCAGCGCTTGCTTTTTGCAGTACGATAAAGAAGCTTGTTGTTTGCAGAGAGACAGGTTGTCGTTTCTTAGCCGTCCAACCGTTCCTTGCCTCATACTTGCCGCAGCTCAAGCTGGGAAGAACTCGAATCTCCCTAGTGCAGGGTGACTCAGTCCTTGCTGGTGGCTTCATGGATGTAATAAAACAGCACGTACAGAGAAGGGTGTGTGCTGTGCGAAGAAATTTTCGAAGGCTGCCCAACGTCCGGAAGCAAAAGTCCTTATCTCACCCTCCCGAAGTAAAAGGTGCCGCCATCGTCTCCACCGCCCTTTGTCTCCCATCGGCTCCGTCAACCCACCCCAGTCATAAGTTTCTGCATCCATGCACTCCTGATTGATCGTTTGCGAAATGTGGATATGCAAACCCTGGACCGTAGACACAGGTAAGAAAGCGCCGCTATAACCGTAGCGGGCCATGAGTGGGCCCCACACTATTGTTCAGTTGTTTACGATAACAATATACAGACGCCGCGCTTAGTTTCCCCGGTAGGCCGGAGGCCGCTAAACTGAACGACCCACGCTTTTCTGGGGTTGTTTCGTTTTTCTTTCTCTTCTTTTTTTGTACGCAGGGTAGAAACAGTCCGGGAAGGAAAAGGTAGAGACAGCAAAGCACCGGGCATTGCGCGACAAATGAATGTTTATTCGGAAAGAAGCAAAAAACGAGTGGCAAGTGGTTTACCAGGAAATAACGTTTAGCAGAGCGAATAATTGGCTAGTTGATGATTGTTCATGATTTCTTCTTGCGCTTCGTATAACGAGACGGGGACGAGACAGACATAGGCGTGCGCACAGGGGGGCGGGGGGCGCAAAGAGAGGGGGCGCAAAATCTGCCCCGTACATTGGCCCTTCTAGTCACCTAAGAGGGGGGGGGGGGCGCAAAATCTGTCCCTTACATGGGCTTAGTAGAGTGGGGGCGGGGCGCTGCGATTAACCTTTGCCCCCCCACCCCCCCTGATGGGGAACACTGCGCACTCCTATGCAGACAGAGACTACAGGACAGGTGGTGCGCAAACTCACAACTGGTTTATTCACATCTTGCGAAGTGTCAATAGAGTTTAACAATCAGATGGGAGGGATAACTTGTAGTGATGCAGAACTATCGGTAAATTGACTATCGATAGCATCGATAGTTTCTTTGAAACTATCGATAGTGTAAACGAACTATCGATAGTACTACTATCGATAAACTATCGATACTCGAATCGGTAGTACCATCGGTAACATTACTAGCGATAATACTGCCACGCGTGTTTATTGGTTTGTTTTGATGTGTTCGGGTTTCACCCACAGACTGCAGTTAGCAGCGTTTGACACAGACCGCGCCGCAATGTTTGAGAAGCTTCGCGATTTTTTGGCATTTTAAGATTACGCGCCGGACGCGAATATTCAAGTTTATTCGAGAGCTTACGCGAGCACCAGCGATAGCGCTGAAAGGTTTTATGACTGATGCATAAAAGGCGAAGCATTCCACCGATTATCAGATTACTCGACGGCCGGCGACTGTTCTCGCGCGCTATCTGCGTGCAGCGTGACTCGCTTAACTGTATTCTGAGTTTTGATTTTCTGGGCACAAGTTCGACCAAATAAAGAGCTTCGTATTACCCAGTCTTGCTGCAGCATTCTTCACCGTCAGAACCACGTGACAAAATATCCATAGTGATGCGAATAACGATGCTGTTGTTGGCTGGCCAAATTGCCAAAATATTCGTGATAGCCTACTATCAGCTTCGCTTTATTTATGAGCAAATGTTTGGCGAGAGAAATTATTTGCGCAGTGGAAACGGCGGCATATGCCCATCAATAAATTCATACTTAAAAGCAACCAGTCACATCTTACAATTAACAAACTTAGTTCTCGATATTTTTGTTTATCTTGAAATCATAAAATTTAATATAAATCTGAAGCCCCGGAGTTCCACCCCATGCAAGGGCCCCCTTTCCGCTACAGCTGAATAGTCTGACTTTATGATCATGTGTCAGCGAAGCACTCTGCTGCAGAACACAAGCGTGTCAACTTAGTTGCCCTTCAGCCTGCTCCTCCGTCTGCACTGTGTACCACGCGCGCGGGGAACCAAGTTAATTCTGCAATGAGTTCGCGCTGTTGGGTTGAAACTATCGATAGTACTTACTATCGATAGCACTATCGATAGTATCTTTTACCATCGATAGTTCGATAGTGACTCAGCTATCGATAGTATCGATAGTACCATCGATAGTTCTGCATCATTAGGGATAAGGTAAAGGGCGGGAAGAAGCAAAAAGACTAGAAGAAAACAAAGACGATGCAAGGATGTCGCACATGGCTGCGTAAGCACAGACAAATTTTCGGTGGATCAGTGTATATCACTTTTTAGGAATTGTATTTCTGCCTTCGTTCAATTTAGCTAGGGTGTGCTGATGCATTGCTATTTTGCAGCCATGATGAAAAGGGTTTCCTTCATCTCCCTGCTATCTTTATCACCGCCACGCGCCAGCAAAGCGGTGTCAGAGAACTTCGGCGTGCATGAGCATCGTTTGCAATGTGCCGCGGTGTGACTTGCTCCTTGCAGCTGTTGGCAGGCATATCCGTGTTCCAGGAGGCGTTCATTAATACAGCGTCCTGTCTGTCTTTTTACCGCAGGTTAGGGGAATACTGTACACAACCTTCTTGGGACATTGTACAAAGGGTTCTCGATGGTTTCTTGAGCACTTTTTCTACGTTCGGCTATCGTTCACTGCTTTGCAGAGTCCCTTAAGCTTGTGAGGCGCTGAAAACAAAGCAATGACACCATGTCCTTGCCCTACTTTCTTCATACGGTGCGAAATGACGTGCGAGTACGGAATAACTGCACCTTCGCTGAGGTCAACCATTTCTTTTTCGTTGGCGGCGCACGGGTTTTTGGTTTCTTTTAAAAGGTTTTCACTGGTTTTGGTTCCTACGAGCATGCTTTGGGGTAGCCACTGTCTTTTAATCTTTGAAACTGGTTGCTAAGTCTATGCTCTAAAACAGTAGTTCTCAGCAATGGACGTTTCGGCGACTCTCTGATGTGGAAGTGATGAGGGACCGCTTACAGTGAGAGCAAGAAGATAGGGGGAGGGAGGGGGCCATAAATTAACACAATATACAGCGCTAAATAGGCGCATTTTATGGTTAAACTAACGAATGGTCAAACTAAATTGCCACGCCAATTCGACCTCACTAGCTTGTCAATAAGTTGTGCTGTCTGCAGCCGCATTTAACCTGTTTCTAGCTGCGTTTGCTCTTCAAATATGCAAGCCTCGAAAAAGTGTGCTCGCGTTCATATGTCGTAGGAAGGTGCAACAAAACCTTTACAGCCAGCTGATCGAGAACGGGAAATATAAGTTAGCTTCGCCGCAACGCAAAGGTGTTATGCGGTGTGATAGGTGCTGTTGACTCTGCAATTAACCTGTATCACTGTGTGAAGTTTCAGACCGAACATACCAAACCTCAGCAGGAGCCACTGTCACGGAACATACGTGACTTCAAAAAACGCGTTTTTTTTTTTCGAGGATGGGTATCGCGGCCCCCAAAAATGACTTCGAAGACCCCGTGGGGTCCGCGGACTTCCATTTGAGGACCACTGCTCTATAAGGTAATGGCAGGATTTTTTTAGCGCTTGCCGAATTCATGAAAAAGCAATGCCTCTTTTGATAAGTTTCTAGTGGTTTCACTTGAAGCTTAGGATTTCTTTCTTTCCTCTAGTGTTCTAAGGCCAGCACGTTTGGTGTGTTTCAAACCCGATTTTTATATTTAGAAACTGCAGTCTAGATTGCTCTGGGATTTCGAAAGTTAAATGAAGACCCAAATGTGCGATTTTGAACGCTTTGACAATATCCTGGGAGTTACGTACTACACCTAGTTTTAGACAGACGAAGAAATCATCTACTTATCTGAGACATGCGAATATGTGAAGGTCGTTCATTTGCTGGGCTAATTCACGATGACCTTCTGCCAGGAACAGGTCGGGACATACCAGCTCGACACAAGCACCTATTGAAATGCCCTCTCTTCGCACGTAAAAGTTGCCTTCATATTGCTACATGTAGGCTGCCGGAATTCATATGGTCGACGCGCGTGTGCGCCCGACGAAGAGGACGAAGGTCGCTAGCTGCTCGAGCTCGGAGCCGGTCTGGTCAGCGCTGCAGCCGCTCTTGCAAATATATCGTGTGAATAACGACTTGTAAAAGCGACTCGTCACTCACGTAACATATTCATTCAAGAATGCCGCCGCATTCAAGAATGCCGGCATCATTCAAGAATGCCGCCGTTTCGAAACGGCCAAAAGCCGTCGTGTGCACCCTCAATTTTCTCGGTTGCCAAACACGGCTGCCACGTCCACCTGCTCCGATTCCGCCGCTACACCGCCCTTTGAGCGGTGTGTAACGCGTATAGTTCGACGGGAACTTGAAGCGGCAAGTCCAGCGTCGTTCCAGCCCTCTCCTTTCGACCATGCCACTATACAACCAACCCCCGCGGTCTCCGTTATTCAGGCGGTCGTACGACAAGAATTCGCCAACCTCGGGCTCCCTGTCGCCTGCCCGGTCTCTCGCCCCTCGTCCCGACCAATGCCCATGAATGCATCTCGAAGTGACCCATTCGTTCCTCCACGATCTCGCAACCCAGCGGAATGGCGAACTCCCGACGACAGACCAATCTGCTTGCGGTGCCACCGCGTTGGTCATGTCTCCCGCTACTGCCGCGCCACTTGGACGCCGCCCTATAGGACCCCACTTTTCTCGCCTTCCCGCCCATATGAAGATCTTCGCCGGTATCCTCCCAGCAGTACGGACCCTACTTGTGACACACCTAACAGCCGCCCTCCTGCTCGTTCACCGTCCCCTCAACGCCGTCGTTCCCCGTCGCCCCAACCACGCCGCCACCCCTCGCCGCCCAACTTTGCATCGTACCCGGACGGAAAACTAGATCGTGCAGCTCCTGGAGGTAGTGCTGCATCATCTCCTTCTGAACCAAATCCTCCGTTGACGCTTCCTACGAACAAGAACCTCATCGATGTGCATGTGGACGGTATTTCTTTGACGGCTCTAGTCGATACTGGAGCTCACGTGTCCATAATCAGTGCTCGCCTTTGTCGCCGACTGAAGAAAGTCCTCACGCCTGCTACTACTACAAAGCTGTACGCGTCCGCCGATGGCGGAACTCTTCCTGTCACTGGAATGTGTACAGCTCGCATAAGCATCGCCGACCGTTACGTTCCTGTCCTATTCACGGTGCTCCATAATTGTCCTCATGACCTCATCCTAGGGATGGACTTCCTATCGACCCATTCTGCCCTGATAGACTGTTCCGCTGGTACTCTTTGCTTGGACCTTCCTCTTCAGCCAGATATTCACCCCGACCTTCCACACAGCCTCTGCACCACGGATTTCATCCGCCTACCGCCTAAAGCCCTAACATTCGCCGAATTCACAACGACTTCATCCGTGTTGGATGGGCAACTACGTCGTCACGCCGATTACTGATGTACTCCTGGCACGTGACATCACTGTGCCTCACTGCGTCATTACTGTAGCCGCTAACCGGGTACATCTCCCCGTCATAAATTTCGGCTTCACGAAGCAAGTCCTCCCTCAAGGCATCTTAATCGCCACGTTGCGGTCCTTAGCCGATGACTACGTCACCTCTTTTGCAGCAGACGAATGCCTCAATCTTCCTTGTCGCCCACCCGATGCCACAAGCCTCGACATGGCATTACGCCCCATGATTGCCCCAGACCTCCCCCCAGCGCAATCAGCTGCCCTCATCCGCCTTTTGGCTTCTTACCGCGAGATCTTCGACCTTGACAATCGACCACTCGGCCAAACTTCTCTTGTGCAGCACCGTATCAACACAGGTGATGCTGTTCCCATTCACCGTCGACCGTATCGGGTGTCCGTATCGGAGCGCCAGATTATTCAAGAAGAAGTAAACAAGATGTTAGCTAAAGGCATTATTGAGCCCTCATCAAGCCCTTGGGCGTCACCCGTCGTCCTGGTTAAAAAGAAAGACAACACGTGGCGTTTCTGCATCGATTACCGGCATCTAAATCGAATTACGAAAAAGGACGTGTATCCTTTGCCCCGCATTGATGACGCTCTCGATTGTCTCCATGGCGCACGCTACTTTTCATCCATAGACCTTCGCTCCGGTTATTGGCAGATTGCCGTGGACGAGAAAGACCAAGAAAAGACCGCCTTCGTCACTCCCGATGGCCTGTACCAATTCAAGGTTATGCCCTTCGGTCTATGCAACGCCCCAGCCACGTTCGAGCGCATGATGGACTCTCTGCTACAAGGGTTCAAATGGTCAACATGCCTTTGTTACCTAGACGACGTCCTCGTATTTTCACCTACATTTGAGACCCACCTTGAGCGTCTGTCGGCTATTCTCGACGTCTTCCGCAATGCTGGCCTCCAGTTGAACTCGTCGAAAGTGTCACTTCGGCCGCCAACAGATTACAGTGGTGGGCCACCTCGTTGATGCTTCTGGTGTGCGGCCGGACCCTGAGAAAATTCGTGCCGTCACCAGTTTCCCCGTACCCCAATCCGCCAAAGATGTTCGGGAGTTTTGTGGGACTCTGTTCATATTGCCGGCGGTTTGTGAAAGACTTTGCAGCAATCGCTCGACCACTTACTGATCTTCTGAAGAAAGACGTCCCCTTTTCGTGGGGGTCCACTCAAGCTGCCGCCTTCTCTCACTCCATCACAATTTTATGACGCCACCTGTATTGGCCCACTTTGACCCATCCGCCCCGACTGAGGTCCGAACTGATGCCAGTGGTCACGGGATCGGAGCCGTCCTCGCCCAACGTCAGCAGGGACACGACCCGCGTTATCGCCTACGCTTAGTCGCCTCCTTACACCTGCGGAGCCGCAACTATTCGAATCACCGAACGAGAATGCCTTGCTCTTGTGTGGGCGGTCTCCAAGTTCCGTCCATATTTATATGGCACTCACTTCTCGGTAGTTCACCGACCACCACGCGCTCTGCTGGCTTTCTCATTAAGGGATCCCACAGGTCCGACTTGGTCCGCTGGGCTCTGCGACTGCAAGAGTACACTTTTGCAGTGACGTACAAGTCTGGACGCCTGCATCAGGACGCCGACTGCCTATCCTCGCTATCCGGTTGGCGAGTCGGCGCACCGTCCCTGACACGGAAGCTTGCGTGTGCACCGTTTCCCAACTGACCCCATAGCCGACGAGCAACGCCGTGATGCATCCTTACGGGCTATCATCGAGTGCCTCGAATCCTCACCTTCGGACCGATCTCAGTCGCTCGTTCGTACTCCAGAATGGCTACACTATACCGCCACAACTTTCATCCAGACGGACCATTTCTGCTGCTTGTTGTACCCAAACACCTCCGCTCGGCTGTACTCCACGAACTTCACGACGTTCCAACTGCCGGTCACCTTGGTGTGTCCCGCACATACGACCGAATCGCCGTCGCTTCTATTGGCCAGGTCTCGCACGCTCCGTCAGACGATACGTCGCGGCGTGTGAGAAATGCCAACGCCGCAAAACACCGTCGACGCTTCCGGCTGGGTGCCTTCAACCCCTCGACATTTCGTCTAACCCTTCTTTCGCGTCGGCTTGGACCTACTCGGGCCCTTTTCCCCTGTCTTCTGCTGGCAACAGGTGGATAGCTGTGGCCACAGACTACGCCACACGCTACGCCATCACACGAGCTCTTCCAACAAGCTGCGCCACAGATGTCGCCGATTTCCTTCTGCGCGACGTGATCTTGCAACACGGTGCTCCACGCCAGCTGCTCACGGACCGTGGCCGCACATTTCTATCGAGAGTCATAGCGGACATCCTGCGTTCATGTGAAACGCGGCACAAGCTCACTACGTCGTACCATCCGCAAACGAATGGCCTCACGGAGCGTCCTGAATCGAACCCTAACCGACATGCTTTCAAGTATGTCTCCTCAGACCACTCCGACTGGGACCTTGCTCTACCGTACGTGACATTTGCCTACAATTCCTCGCGCCATGACACGGCTGGTTACTCCCCATTTTTCCTGCTGTTCGGCCGCGAACCCACATTGCCCCTCGATACAGTCATTCCGTTGCCAGCAGCTCCGACCACTGAATACGCCCTGGACGCCATCAGCCGGGCCGCTCATGCACGCGAAGCCGCTCGTACTCGCCTTCTGACCTCCCAAGAGAACCAACGCCGTCGGTATGATCACCGACACCGCGACGTACACTTTTCGCCCGGTTCTTTGGTTCTGCTGTGGTCTCCGACCCGGCACGTTGGCCTGTCCGACAAACTGCTCTCTCGGTACACAGGGCCATACCGAGTGCTTCGTGCGGTGACTCCCGTCACCTATGAAATCGCTCCTGCTGCCTCGCCGTCTTCATCCACCCCGCATGCCAGCGACATTGTACACGTCGCACGCCTGAAGCAGTACCACTCGCCCAATGACGTTGACGTCTAGATGCGCCGAGACGGCGCCTTTGCCGCCGGGGGTTATGCTACATGTAGGCTGCCGGAATTCATATGGTCGACGCGCGTGTGCGCCCGACGAAGAGGACGAAGGTCGCTAGCTGCTCGAGCTCGGAGCCGGTCTGGTCAGCGCTGCAGCCGCTCTTGCAAATATATCGTGTGAATAACGACTTGTAAAAGCGACTCGTCACTCACGTAACATATTCAAGGATTTGTGAACGGAGGTAAATCCTTAACACGTCTGTTAAAAATCTCCCCGAACTCATCCTGAAACTTCACACGGGCGTACAGGTTAATTGCAGATTCAGCAGCACCTATCACAGTGCGTTGTGCTATGTTTAAGAATAAGTCTTTTGCATCAATGGAAAAACACCTTACAGTATTACGGTTCTTAAGGTATTCCACTGCGGCGTCGGAGTTCTGGATCCTGAAGGGGTCTTCGATAGGTTGACTCCCCAGTTTAATCTGCAAATAATTCGCTAGATTTCTTTGTCACGTCTCCTTGTCATCCATATTAATAAGTCGAACAGTGGGTGCCCCTCTTTATGCGTCTTCACAGAGAAAAACGGCTTAACGCATAATTCCTTGCTTTGACGGGCCGCTTTTCCCAGCTTTTCAAGTTGCGCAACAGAACGCAGCTTTACTGCTTCTTTCTTCAATTGTTTCGGCTTGATTTCATACTTCGCTGCCTTGAAAAAAAAAATCTTTTTTATCACACAAGCAGCCAAGTCCTCGTAGGTTAAGTCGTCAACAGCCGCGAAAGCTCTTGTCTTGTCAGAAAGCAGAAGCTTTAGACTTTGCCTCTTCAAAAACTTGACTATATTTGCAGATTCCAGCGTTCTACGCTGTCGAACAAATTTGTCCTAAATTGTGCCCTTCAACGCTTCAACGACGCTTGCAGATTTCCCAGCACTCTTTGGTACTTGAACTCGTGTTTGCCTCGCCTGCACCATTAGAAGTAGCGATTCACCCAATTATTTTATCGCTAATACCTGCGATATGCCCTGCATGTGGCTCTTTATTTTTAAGCGAATCGCCTAGGATGAAAAAAGAAATATACAAAAATAGCATATCACGAACAAGAAACGTATATACATTTTGCTCGCTTTTTTGTGAATGTTTGATCGTATGTACTGCGCTAGATATCAACTTATCCGTTTAGGTGCAGCTCTGCAACTGCAGAAACTATTCGCTCGAACACAGCAACTATAAGAGGTCGTCTTACAAGACCCTGCGAAATACGAGGCCCTGCGCACACGCGTACGTTGCTATTAAAATAAATTATTCAAACCTCAATGTCTACAGCGGGCCGGAATTGGCGCGAAATTCAACGACTCAGCTGTATGCCTGCACTTGTGAAGGAATCCAACTGTTGCCAACACTTGATCCATTATGCCAGTGCAACTGACAGGCGATAATATTTATTACATTCCCACACATTGCCACACGTACGTCGTCGTTCATAGTACTTCATTACATCTCTAAGTAAAACAAACACTACCGTGGCAAGGTTACCGCGTGTATAGTGCTAGCGTAATATCGGTGCACAAGACAAAGGGCCAGCATGATTGTCCCACGCTTCACTAGATGGCGCATGCTGTTCACCAAAAGCACAAGACTGAACGAATGGCGCGCTTTTCACAAGGGTTGTTCTGGGTTCGCAAAGTCAGTTCGATATTGGATAGTGGCATTCAGAGAGCCCTAAAGCACATCAAGATCGAGTACGTTAATTAAGCGTTTGCAGTTTTTAGAATACAGAACTAGGGTGACTGGTAATATGAACTGGTAATACGAGGTCACTGGATATAGGAACTAAGGTAATATGAATTTTCGTATCAATTATGTTCACTCTCGTTGATTTCTCCCAGGAGGAAAAAAATGTCTAGTACAGAGCATTGTACAACACAACAGAAGCTATGCGAATCAGCTCAACAGGTGTCATGACGTCAGAGGCATGACGGGCGCAAGCGACGTGGATTCACGGGATTCACCACAGGATCGGCCGGATCGGCTAGGGTGTAAGCCGCTGCAGGGGCGTAGCCAGAAATTTTTTTCGGGGGGAGGGTGGGGGTTCAACCATACTTTATGTATGTTCGTGCGTGTGTTTGTACGTGTGCGTGCCTATATACGCAAGCAAAATTGAAAAATTCGGGGGGGTTTGAACCCCCCCCCCCCTTGGCTACGCCCCTGAGCCGCTGGTTGCAAAACACATAATGAAGGATGAATACTAGTTCAGGAACGTCGGAAGCAACCTGCCGCTGTTGTTGCCGCCGACGATTGCTGACTGCTGTCCTCAGCGTTGATTGGCGAGAAGCAACGTTTATAGTAAAAAGCCCCACCTTGTAAGAGTTAGGCACGTTTTAAGCTTCTACGCAGCCGCCGAACGTCGGTCAAGCTAAAAGTTCTAGAAAAAGTTCGACGTGTGTCTCGAAACTACGTATTTTTGGCCCGCGGGAGTTGAAAGCAGTGGATCTCACGACGCAAAAGCATAGCCTTTGAGATCTGTGGCTGGTACTCAGGCGTGCGTCTCATGCGTGAGTTTGATAACTGCTTTTTTTCTCAGTGTAGTCTTTATCAATTTTTTTCAAGAGAGAGAGAGAATTTATTTACAGAAAGGCAGAGAGGTCGGCCTGAGCTATAGTTTGCTCTGGCCTGCTACTCTACGCTGGGGAGGGGGGACAGAGGAAGGAAAGAGTGATGAATGACGATGATAGGTTAGGGAGATAAGAATATAGTTCCTTTACGCTGGGGCTAATATAAAAACGTGCATTTCAAGTGCTTGGAGTTTCTAAATGCATCACGTATGTACATACACAATAAAGCTTTCTCGAACGTGTTTTTGTTGGTAACGAAAATGCGAAGCCATAATTTCGCAACTTCTTTTGCGAAGCGGGAAGTTTGATATCTGCGTTATAATATCGTTGCGGATCAACAAATGAATCCATTCCGTGGGTCTACAAGAAGATTGTTGCATGTCAAGCGGCTCTTTTTCTTGGCACTATATCGTGAGCTTGAGAAATAAAGGGAACGAAAGCCAAGGATTCTTACTGGCCTGCCGTCCAGAAATTGGCTTTGCTGCTGGCTGCGCCGTTGGGTCGCTTGACATCTCAGTTAATATGCCTATAATGCCTCAGATATCGCAACTACAGGATGGCACAACACTACCGCTACAAGTTCATTTGCAATGAATATTACCAGTTTATTTCCATGTTTGTAAGCATTGCTGTAGAGTCCCCCGGGGCTCTCAGCAAAAGAAACGTCAATTAAAGGGGGGGGGGGGAGGCATGTCGTCGGGCTATTCGGTTCATAGATTCAGCAAAAATATTTTAAACCGCGGAAATAAGACAGGACGAAAACTGGAACACGCACACACAAAACTCAGAAAAAACAACCTTTTGCTGAATGCTGCAAGCGCCTGCACAGACATCTTCCAGGGAATGGAAAAGCGGGCTCGTCTAGGCATGCTGCAAAGAGGCTGCAGCGAACCCGCAGCCTCTTTCGGAAAATCACCGCACTGTGGCGCCACAGTCGGTTCAATATGGCGCTGCGCGTCAATCGCGCTGAAATCTGGCATATACGAAGAAACAAATCGCAGAAGAATCCGTTGCTGGGCCTATTGGTACATACTTAAAGAAACGAAGTAACCCAGCTTCTGGACGCGTACACGAGAAGGGGAGACGACAGACACACGCTGGGACGACAGTCTCCTCTCCAAGTGTACGCGTCCAGAAGCTGTGTTACTTTAAAGTGCATACGAAGAGCCCGGCTTGACCAATATATTTGGCATCAGGTTTCCTAAGGTAGCATGGAATGTGCTTGTAGGTCATTTTATTCATTTTCACATTTTGTGAAAAAGCTCCGATATGTCTACTTCGGGCAGGTATAACCGCCCTCCCAGCTCTCTGTATAGTTGCGCTGCTGCGCACCAGGCGTACAAATTATGCGCGCACGTACAAGAGGTACCGCAACAAACGCTCTGCCGAGTCGCAGACGTCGGCCATGATGACTTCCGCTCCGTTTGCGGCAGACTCGGGGAAAATTCGCGAAAAGTTTTCTGCTTGATAGGGTGGCCAGGACGAGCCGTTTTTCAGTTGCGGGACGACGCTGTAAGAAATGAGGAAAGAAAATATTTGGTAAGCACTGAAATATTTTACTAGGCGCAGTGTCCAGGGCATCGAGCAGCGAAACGCGACATTTGCGCCTTGAACACGTCGAATTACCTGCTCAATAAAGCAAGAAAACCAATTCTGACAGATCTCAGGTGCAATTAGTTATGCGCGTACATATTTTATTTACAGAAACGCGCGTCATTGCCGCCCTTTGAACGCGGATGATGGTGTGTTTATTTCGCTACGTTGCTTTATTAGAGTTCTCGAAGCGTTTGCGAAATACCGCCTTGCCAGAGACGTAAAAGCGCGCGGCCGAAGTGGTGAGGAGTGCCGCAGACCACAGCTGGACAAAGACAAAAATATTGCAGCAATCAGCCGGCTTCCCTCTGTCACTCTCGCAATCGTGGACATTCTTAAAATGACAGGAGCTGGTGCCAGTTGGTAATCCCTTCTTGATCTTTGTTTTTCTGCAAGAACCTTCGTCAGAAAAAAACTGAAACGACGCTTGAGCTTCGCCTTCAAGAGACGAATGCGACAGCGTAGTCGGGCCCTGCTCGCATCGCCTTCTCAATCTGTCGTCTGGCTTCGCTTGAACCTTGCCACAAGGAAAGGAATGTCTGTGGCTGTTTCAAACTATTCTCGAATTCCTACTGTAAGTACAGTTGCGAAGTGCCCAAGACGCCATAATTCTCTTTTTTTGGGAATTGGCGTTGTACCAAATAAGCGTCCGTAAGGTGTCACGCGCACCTGCGTAGCTGCACACTTTCTTGATGCTGTTAGCGATATGTTTTAACAAGACTGTTTGTTGGCCTAGTTGGTACTTGCTTAGTGACATATTTTAGCCGCGAAAGAGCGCATACACAGAGCAATGAAACACCCGTCCGTCCTGTCGTTGCGTGTTTCTTTGCTCTGTGTATGTGCTCTTTCGCGGCTAAAGTATGGCACTAAGCTGGTACTGATAATTATGATTAATTATGCCTTAGCGCTTTGTAGTGGGTGGGCAGATTTAAACCAACTTGCGCAATTCCCATCTTTTGACGTCTGGCGCGATTCTACGCTTCTGCCACGCAATATTACATGCGTAAAGAAGGACTCCTCCCACTACGTGACATTCGTATATCGTGTTTTTTTACGAAGCAGTGTCAAGCACTGGCGCAGCTCTACGGTAGAACACCTTCTCTGTGATAGAACACCTTTTTCTACACAGCTCTGTGGTAGAACACCTTCGATTCTCACTGAGACCTAAGACTTTTAATATTGATTTCTTTGCATCTATCTCGAATTTTCGCTCATGTACAACGGTGATTTTTCGGTCACAAACAGCGACACCGACGCCGGAATTTCTGCGAAACGAGCTCTTTAGCATTATTGCGTAAAAATATATATAACTGCCGGTAAGCGAAGCGTCGCACCACGCCGCTACCAGCGTCCTATAATCTTATGTGCCACATGCGCTGAATATACTACATTGCGTCTATGAAGACTTCTAGCACTGCAAGCTCGTGTACCTGCTACGTACCGGCTGTAGGGCGCCCGGCGTCGTTTACAAATACCATGTGCCGACTGCCCCTCGTCATACATCGGCGAGACCAAAAACTTCCCCGAACGGATTAGGCAACACGTCAACGACGTCCGTAAACTCAACAAAGAACGCAGCGCCGTCGCCGAGCACGCAGAGACGTTTGACCACAGAATAGACTTCGACGGAACCGCCATCCTCGAAAGTGAAACCAAGTGGAGGAGGAGGTTACTACTGGAGTCGTGGCATATACAGAGGACCACTCAAAATATCAACCGTTCACTCGGAACTCTCCCCCCGGTGTATGCGCATGGGCTACGCTCCTCGGTAATGCGTGGGGGTCGTTAACCGCCGCGGGAGTGCCTTAAAGAGGCCGCTGCCAAGCCGCCGCAGTCCCCCCTGAGGAAGGAACCGAGCTGGTTCCGAAACGTCGGGTTTTTACGTGTCTTCGTAACTTTGGTTGGAGAATAAATATCAGTTATCTCAGTTTACTTACCCAACCAGACAGACTTCTGTCTAATGTTTACCTTCAATTCAATCAGCCAGGACTTCGGCCGCGATACCATGCAGCTAGTCAAGCGCTACATACGCATCAAGGAGGGAATATCAGTCTTCAAAACTCATCTGGACTTCAATCGCACCTGCAAAGATAGGAAAGTCGTCCCTCAAAGCCTACGCCTGAAACGCCCTGTCTCGACCCCCGAAGGTATGGAAATCGTCATGAGAGCAGAACAACGGCTGGTCAACGCCCGCCTGCACGAAATCAACGCCTCTCTACGGAAAAGGAATTAGACCTGTTCTTCGCCAAGCGTAAACTTCAGCACCCGCATCCCTGGATTGATGCCTCCGATCGACGCATTCGCGGACTCCGTGGCGGCGTCGTCTGCAGACAGGCATCGGACCGCGCAGGATAGGAAACTTTCTCACCTGTTGGACCGGGGTTCGCCCCAAGGCAACCCAAATCCCAGGTTTGTCACCAATTTGTCATCCCGCCCACTCACTAATCGGGAAACTTCTGTTCTGGCAAAGGGACACGGGTATAACGTGTCAACGACGCCCCGTTTATCGAAAGTCGTCGCGGCTGTAGAGGAAGCCGTCCAGAGTGTGAGGCCAAGCGCCAGAGAAGAAATTAGACTAAAATCAATTGGAATCCTTTCGAAATTGCCGTCACAAGGGAAAAGAACTTGACCGCAGAAGAGAGCAAAGCCCTTCGGGAACTCCGACAAGATCAGAGCATTGTCATCCTCCCTGCTGACAAGGGCAACTCAACGGTGGTGTTGGACAGCCGGGACTATGACCGGAAGATTTCGGCCCTTTTAGAGGGTGACGCATATACGCAGCTAAAAAAGGATCCGACGAAGCAAACTCAGACTCAGCTAAACAAGCTACTCTCCGAAATTTTCAAGCACCACCCACAATTAAAAGCACTCTACCTAAGTCTAATCTGCCGCAACGGCTCCGCACCGGGTTTCTACGGACTCCCCAAAATTCACAAGCCTGGCGCCCCCCCTCCGACCGATCGTCGACTTCACTTCCTCTCCATGCCGAGCCCTTTCAAGCTTCCTGCACCGAATCATCGCCCCTCTCACCCGGAATACCCCAACTCATGTCCGCGACTCCAGCCATTTCGTGCAGCTAGCATCAGAGGTGAGCATCGACGAAGACGAGAGCCTGGTCTCGTTCGACGTCGTATCTTTGTTCACCAATGTGCCGGTACCCTTATCTGTATCCTGTGCCCGTGCTGCTCTTGAGGGTGACGATGGCTTGAGTCAAAGGACCCCACTCACTGTTGACGAACTCTGCCGCCTACTGGAATTCTGCCTGTCCAGCACGTATTTTTCCTACAAAGGAACAATCTTCAGGCAAAACAGTGGAACCGCAATGGGAGCCTCCATCTCCGTCACAATGGCAAACCTGACCATGGAACATATTGAAAGGGAAGCACTTGGCTCCTTCTCGCCGCGACCCAAGCTCTTTCTTCGCTACGTGGACGATTGCTTTTGTGTCGTGAAGACATCTGAAATTGAAAACTTCAGACTGCACCTAAATTCCGTCCACCCAGCCATACAGTTCACGGTCGAGTGTGAACGCGACCGCACCCTCCCCTTTCTCGACGTCCAGGTGGCAAGAAGGGGCAGTGACTTGGAGTTCTCCGTTTACAGGAAGCCGACGCACACCGGCCGGTACCTTCAATACGATTCGTCCCATCCCTCCACCCACAAGGCCTCCGTTGTGTCCACATTACTTCAGAGAGCCAAAAAGATATGCTCCACTGACACGGAACGCCGGAAAGAAGAGGCCCGCGTAATTGCGGACCTCAGAAAAAACGGTTATCCCAGAAATTTCATTCGATCCGTCGCCCGCCGCGCAGAGAAAAAGAGGTTACGCGACCCCCAGCCAGCATTGACGAACAGCTCTCCAAAACGCGTGTCGGTCCCATACGTCCAGGGAGCCAGCGAGGCGTTGGCTCGGATTTTTAGGAAAGAAGGCGTGCACATCGCGCACGTGCCTTCATGCACGCTGGGTCGCTTCCTTCCCCGCCCGAAAGACCGACCAACAAAAGACAGGGCGCCCGGCGTCGTTTACAAAATACCGTGTGCCGACTGCCCCTCGTCATACATCGGCGAGACCAAAAACTTCCCCGAACGGATTAGGCAACACGTCAACGACGTCCGTAAACTCAACAAAGAACGCAGCGCCGTCGCCGAGCACGCAGAGACGTTTGACCACAGAATAGACTTCGACGGAACCGCCATCCTCGAAAGTGAAACCAAGTGGAGGAGGAGGTTACTACTGGAGTCGTGGCATATACAGAGGACCACTCAAAATATCAACCGTTCACTCGGAACTCTCCCCCGGTGTATGCGCATGGGCTACGCTCCTCGGTAATGCGTGGGGTCGTTAACCGCCGCGGGAGTGCCTTAAAGAGGCCGCTGCCAAGCCGCCGCAGTCCCCCCTGAGGAAGGAACCGAGCTGGTTCCGAAACGTCGGGTTTTTACGTGTCTTCGTAACTTTGGTTGGAGAATAAATATCAGTTATCTCAGTTTACTTACCCAACCAGACAGACTTCTGTCTAATGTTTACCTTCAACACTGTACCAGCTCTCGCGCACTTTGACAGACACCGCCCTCTGCCTTTAGTTGTCGCACAGTGATCGCCCAAGTCGCCGAGTCATCTTCCAAGAAACCAGCAAACTTCGCAATACAGACGGGCAGGTGACAGTTTTTCTTTTCGCAAAACTTCTTGCCCACTGCGGGCTTCCGCAGAACTTGTTTTCCGTATTTTCAGTCATTATTTTATATTTTACATGACAATGATGTGACGATTATGTCATAACGACTAATGTTGCAGTTGTTGTGAGCATATTGTTCTTATTGTAGGCAAAGAAAGTTTCTTATGTTCACTGCCAAAGTGGTTTTTCGCCAATTTTCTTCTTGCTGTTCCATTTTCTTTCTATTTACCTTCATTTTTATTACTACCATGCACAAGTGCATTTTTATCATTCGTTTCCTGCATGGGCCTGTGCAAAGGCTCACAGCATTGTTAAATAATAATATTAATAATAATAAGTGTTCGCTTTAAACGTCCCAAAACCACGATATGATAATGAGGGACGGACACCGTAGTGGAGGGCGCCAGAAATTTCTACCGCCTGGGGTTCTTTAACGTGCACCTAAATCTAAGTACACGGGCCTCAAGCATTTTCGCCTCCATCGAAAATGCGGCCGCCGCGGCCGAGATTCAATCCTGCGACCTTCGCTCAGCAATCGAGCACCATAACTACTAAATCACCGTGGCGGGTTATTGTTAAATGAATAAATAAATTAACTGTTCTGATGTCCACAGATTACTTTGTGCTGAAAATGAATTCGGTCCTCAGCGAGTGTCTACGCTATCGATTTAGCATCAAAGAAATTTCGGTGAGTTTTCAACAAGTGCAAAATGACTATGGATAAACAGGAACTAGATTTTGCGGTAACAGAAACCTAGCTTATCGGTATGCTGACTTTACACAAGTAAAAGCACCGCCGCACAATCGCACGTATCTGCGGAGTCACAAGCATCTCTCCACCTCATGGATGTACGTAGAACCTGTCTCATACAAGGACTGAAATGTGACATCATTATGGAATGTATTATATACGCGCGATGTCCTGGTGATGTATTTCGGATGAGTGCTAACATCAGAAAGGAGCGGACTCCAGCCCGCTCCGGTCTGATCCTAGTTGAAGTTGCTCTAATTCGCTTATCGGTCAGCGCTGAAGCTCCGAATGCGTACACGCACGGACGGGACAGCATCAATGCACCACTCTACAATGAGCGCATCCAGGAACGTACGTACTTGCAGAAGATGTTAATGCAAAAGGGACACATTTTTTCTAGCTAAGACGCTCTTGACCTTACTGCACGAGCATCTTAAGGTGCGAAATCTTGCGAAGAAAGATTTCGCGCTTACAGCTGCCCTGTTCTCGCTCAAATGTCTCTGAAAGCAAGAACTTTGTTATTGAGCTGTTTCAATGTCACGGTTCGCACAGTTACTGGCCTAATTTTAAGAAAAAGTATTCCACCTTCCACACATTTGCGAGAGAAAAAGAAAGGACACTTGTTGCCAATACGGCTGTCGCACAAATATTTAACACGAAAGTGTTTTATGCCCGGTGTAGCGCGTCGTGGCGACCGCTGTCTGCGGGTATGTAGCGCGTCGTGGCGACCGCTGTCTGCGGGTAGCGGGGCCGGTCGCCGTCACTCCGTCGAATCAGGACCAGGGGAGAGCTTAGAGCAAACTCAATGGGTTTATTTACATTTTGACAGTGAGTTGTCGAGATGAAGACAGAAGACCGCTCTGGGCGAGGCGCCGCACGCCCTTTTTGTTGACCCCCGTTCCCTAGGTCCCTAGGTTGGGGATCACTACACAAAACAATGCGGACCAATGGTGATGTGGAAGTTCCTCTAAGGGAAGCACCTTCCTCGGGAAGGGACACGCCCTTCATGTATGTTCACAGAGGCACAACACTGACCCGCACATACACACACACCCTTGCCACTAGTCGCAGCGCCGCCGTAGAACGGGGAGGGGGAGAACGGAAGATGCGCATCGACCCCTTTGGTGCCGGCCGCGCGCTGCGTTCCCACGGGAAAGTTTCAGCACGCACTTTCGAGATGTGCCAGGTTCGTGGAATCACTCCGGGGGAGTTAATCCCTTGACCAGCGCCGTCGTCGTCAATCTGTGGGCGCCGTCTCGTGTAGTCGGCCCCTGTCGTCTCCTCCGTCAAGCCGTGGTGAGACAATCCTTTTGGCGTTGGTCCGGCGGGCGAATGACCCGCTGGGTCAAGGCATAGCGTGATCGCTACAGCTCCTCCGCCGACGGGAAGATCTCGGACGTCGGGTAGTATCAGCTGCTCGACGGGAGAGATCACAGTAGCCGCATTCTTCCAACACCCTTGAAACCACAAAGACCAACCTCTCGAACCAGCAAGCGCCGGCAATGAGTTTTCGGCAACCAGGCCGGTCTTTCAAATGTGCCACAATGCACCTACGCTTTTTTTTCCATATGGCAACCACACTAATACTCTTGCTCATAGCTAAAAACTTCGATTACTCAAAAGACTACTCAAAATCATTGCGGAAAAACGTTCCTCAACTAAACACAAAGGAAAGCCAAAGCAAAAGAAAAAGCTAAAAAGCTCTGCTTAATGTCATTGGCGTTCGCGGAACCCTTCTTATACTTCACAGTGAAGTTAAGCTCCTGAAGCGCAAGGCTCCAACGTAGTAGTCGTGGATTCTTTCCCGACATTTGCGATAGCCATGTCAGTGGGCAGTGGTCAGTGACGAAGACAAAAGAAGTTCCGTAGAGGTAGCAGGCTAATTTTTGGGTAGCCCACACAATGCAGGCACATTCTTTTTCCGACGCACTGTAGGCCTCCTCACGAACCGAGAGTTTCCTGCTGGCGTACAACACAGGGTGCTCGTTCCCGTTCTCATCCTCCTGGCAGAGTATTACTCCTAAGCCTCTGTTGCTGGCATCGCATTGCACAATAAAGGGACGATCATAGTTCGGTGCATGCAGTACGGGTGAGCTAACAAGAGCCGCTTTGAGCCCCTGGAAGGCACCCTCCATTTCCGCACTCCAAACTACCTTTTCTGGGGCCTTCTTGCGCAGTGCATCCGTTAACGGAGCGGCTACTTCCGAGTACTGAGCGATGTAGCGCTGATAATATCCCGTCAGTCCCAAAAAGGAGCGGATAGCAGTCTTGGTTTCTGGCTGCGGGAACTCGCTAACCGCCTCTACTTTCAACTCGTCAGGTCGCCTCCTGCCCTGCCCTACCACGTGCCCTAGGTACCGTACTTCGGCGCGAGCTAGCTGGCACTTAGCCGGCTTCACTGTCAGTCCAGCGTGCGTCAAACGTCTAAGGACATCGCTAAGATGGTACAGGTGATCTTCCCATGTATTGGAGTAAATAGCAATGTCGTCTAAGTAGGGAACAGCGTAGCCTTCAGCCCCCTGCAGAACTCGGTTCATTAGCCTGGAAAAGCAAAACGGGGCGTTCTTAAGGCCAAAACTCAGAACTAGGGGCCTAAATGTGCCCGTCGGCGCCACAAAGGCTGCATACTCACTAGCTCGTTCAGACATTGGAACTTGCCAATAGCCTCTTACTAAGTCCAAAGTCGAGACGTATTTAGCGGCACTCACTTTTTCCACCAGCTCCTCTACGTTGGGTATAGGATAAGTCTGGTCCTTTGTGATCGCGTTAAGTTTGCGGTAATCCACGCAAGGCCGTGGATCCTTCCCAGGAACTTCAACGAGAATCATAGGGGACGTGCAGGTGCTTTCGCATGGTTCGATAAGCTTAAGCTCGAGCATTCGATCTACTTCTTTTTTTAAGATCTCCTGCTGTCGCGGGGCTAGCCTATACGGCCTCGACTTCACAGTGGTGTCAGAAGTTAGCTCAATGTCATGAGTGATAACCTCAGTTCGCCCTGGCCTTTCTGAGAAAACAGTGATGTATTCGGACAACAAGTTGCGTAAGTCGACTTTCTGCATCTCAGTCAAGCCCTCGGCAGGTGCCACGGCTTTCATGACATCGGTAACCTCCATTGATCTTCCAACCTCCACCAAGCCTGGAATTTCAGGCGTTAGCTCCTCCGTGCTGTTAAGAGCCAAATTCACTTTCTGCACTTCTCCCACATAACTCTTCATTAAATTGTGGTGGTAAATGACAACCTCTCGGCGTCTTCCTTTCCGTTCCAGTGCGTAATTTGTGTCCGAGAGCTTTTCACAACCCGAAAGGGTCCCTCCCATTGAATCTCCAGCTTATTTGCTCGCGAGGGGCGCAAAACCATTACCTGATCGCCTTCCTGATAAACTCTCAGTTTCGCGTTCGATCGTAGTAGCTCTTGGCTCTACTTTGCGCCTCTCTCATGTTCGCCTCAGCAATGTCGCGAGCACACCGCAGCCTTTCCAGCAATTCAAGAATGTACTCGACCACAGTAGGGTCGGTACTTTTCGACTCCCAGGTTTCGCGCAAAAGTCGCAGTGGAGACCTGAGGGTCCTTCCGTAAACCAGCTCCGCGGGGCTGAAACCCGTCGCTTCATGAGTGACCGATCTCAGCGCAAACAGTATTGCCGGAAGACAAGTATCCCACTGACACTTCTTTTCAAAGATAAGGGCTCGCAGAACTCGTTTCATCACGGAATGACACCGTTCTACACTATTGGACTGCGGGTGGTATACTGAGCTGTGGATTATTTTCATTCCACACTTCTCCAGGAATCCCGTAGTGAGAACGCTGGTGAATACTAAGCCCTGGTCGCACTGTATCTCCTGAGGAAAGCCCACTCTTGAAAAAATAGACAGTAGTGCGTTGACTACTTCTACGGAGCTTTGCTCCTTCATTGGGATCGCCTCTGGAAATTTGGTTGCTGGACAAACGGCGGTAAGCAAATACCGGTAGCCTGACTTTGTCACTGGGAGTGGTCCCGCAACGTCTATTACAAGCCGGCGAAATGGCTCCGAAATGAGCGGAACAAGCTTAAGTGGTGCCTTTCCCTTCTCGTGCGGTTTTCCCACTCTCTGGCAGGTGTCACACGCTCTTACGTGGTTCTCAACTTCTTTGAAGCATCCCGGCCAATAAAACTCCGTTAGGAGCCTGTATTTGGTCTTCCGAGCTCCTAAATGCCCCGACCAACCAACTCCGTGACAGAGATCCACAATGTCATGCCGATACTTAGCCGGCACTACAATCTGGTCGAACGTGCGACCTTTTGCAGTCCGGTAGTGGCGGTACAAGAGGCCATTTTTGACGGGAAAACTGACATTCTTCCTCGTCACCCCTTCCCTGACGGTGTTCCAAATCTCCTTAAGGCTGGGATCGCTTTTTTGCTGCTCGATGAGCTCGTCTCTTGTCACTTTCCCCAGTACATTGCTTAGTGCTTTTGATACCGGCAACACGAGCAGCCCCTCCTCCGATTCCCTTTCAGCTGTACCAGCGCTAGTCTGCTCCTCTGACCCCTCTCTTTCTTTTTGAGTAGGCGACGGGGTAGCAGGCTCCGCTGTGCTGACTCCAGCTGGTGTTGCTGTACTTCCGGTGAAACTCGGTTCTTGCCGCTCTAGTTCGGCTGCTAACGCGCGTGCTTTAGCTCTAGTCAAGGCTTGTACTGTTCCCTCGTGAAAACTTTCCCCTTGTTCTCTAAGCAGACGGTCGGTCCGATTCGAGAACAAATAGGGGTACTGCGGGGGCAGCTTGTCTGACACCGCCGCTTCCGTCTCCACTTCTCCGAACGGCCCAGTGATGATTACTCGAGCTACCGGAAGACAAATGCTTCCATCTTCCAATACTGGTTTAATCCATGCGCACTTGCCCTTGTAGTCTGCTTGTGCCACATAGTCCGGGTGCACCAGATCCATGGTTGCCCCACTGTCCCTTAAAACGCGGCACGGCTTTCCGTTCACCGTTAGGTTAAAAAGATACGGACTAAGCAGCTCCTCGCTAGTGGCTGAGTCAGAAGTATACGAAAGGGTTGGCCTGGGCCTACGACAGCCTATGGCAATATGACCTTCCTCCTTGCATTTTATCAAGTAGGTGGTTTCTGAGCCTCAAAAGGACTCTTTTTGGAAAAATCCCCCGAAACCTTTCCCTCCTGTTTGTTTTGTGATCCTTGACCACTTGCAGCAAAGTCCGTCTTTTTCTGTGCAGTCATACCTGCGCCAGATCCCTGATTCGCCGTCCAAGGTTTCCCTTTATCTCCCGCTTTTGCTGGAGGAACCTCGTCCCTTTCTCCCCGGCGTGACGCGTACTCGTCAGCCAAGTCGGCAGCTGCCTGTACAGTTTCTACGCCGGCTCTATCCTGGATCCAGAGCTTCATTGGCTCGGAGAGTTTTGAAAAAAACTGTTCGAGAGCCACTACTTCAAGAGCCTTTTCGAAGTTCCCAAAAGCGTTGGCTCCTTTCATCCATTCGACTAAGTTGACCTTCAACTCGTAGGCAAACTCAGAATACGTGCTGCCCTGCTTCTTTGTCAGATTTCGAAACCGCTGGCGGAACGCGTCTGACGAAAGTCGGAACCTCTTTAGAAGGCTATCCTTCACTTTGTCATAGTTGTCCGCATCCTCCACTGGAAGCCGCGCGATCACATCCGCTGCTTCACATGGCAGCAAACTTAACAAATTTCGAGCCCATGTGCTACGATCAAGGTTCGCTTTTTCACAGGTTCTCTCAAAGTTCACAAGAAAGAGGCCCACATCTTGCCCTGCTTTGAAGGGTTGCATTAGCTTAGATAAATCACAAAGATTTTGTCTGCCTGCTACCTCCACTCCTTGAACCCCAGACATCTTCCTCATTTCCACTTCGAGTCGCAACTGTTCTACCTCCAGTTCTTTTTGCTTTAGCTGGCGCTCC
>NW_023615867.1:0-56987 GCF_013339695.2 Rhipicephalus sanguineus | reverse complement strand
TGTTAACTGGGAATCCCAACTGGTTTCAACTGGTTTAAGGAACACATTTCCAGTTGGGAACGGGACCAGTTGGGAATGTATCCCAGTTGCAACTGGGACCAGTTGGGAATGCATTCCCAGTTGGGAATTGAGACCAGTTGGGAACGCACTCCCAGTTGGCAACTGGGACCATTTGGGAACGCACTCCCAGTTGGGGAACGGGTCCCAGTCCCCGTTGTCACTCAACTGTACATGTACTCCATCTAGCTCAAATAACCTTGAACTTGCAAATAATTATCTTCGAAGCACATTAAACACTCCAAGGATTTCATGTTAAATGTAGAATATATACACAATTTATTATTTTACACACAAAAAATATTACACAGCCCTATAGGCCTTTGCTGCTTCAGCTGGCTTGAATAAGCACTGGTTGTACTTTTACTGCAAAGCTTTTCTACGCTCCGCTTTAATACAATCCTGAATTTTTTCGGTCAAAATGCCGGTCAAGTTCCGGGCTGCAATGGATGGATCTGCGCCGGTCACCTGTGACCAATGGTACAGTGTTGCTGTAAAATAAAAGTAACATGTTACATTGCATGTCTCGGAACAGTCATATCATTTAAGATATCACAGCAGACCAACCTTCAAGAACGGCGACCTTTTCAGGCGTCAGAGCAGGTTTTGGAGGCTCTCCAAGGCTCTTCCTCCTGGAGCTACGCCGCCTTTCACACTGCGTGATGCCAGCCCTTTCTGAGACCATATGGCTTGAGCTGTTTCTTTCACAACCAATGTTGCCTTCTTGTGGCACAGAATTCTCTTTGCCTGAATAGGTGTGAGGCAGATGCCTTTTTGAAGATGAACTGTAAAAATCAAGGAAGAGAGTGAAGCACATCTTGATCCTATGATACTCTTATCGGCTGACACTGCTTAAGAAGTGCAAGTTAGCACTGGAATCAGGAGTGTGCAGATATCGAATAGCAAAAACTTTATTTTTAGAAGTTTTCCTGCAATATAATTTTTTTTGTGTGGAATGTGGTGGGGAGCATGGCTATTTTTTGTTTGCTTGACTTGCGCAATGGGGTTGGGGGGGGGCAGCCTAATGTATTTGCTGAAAGCCTAAATCGTTGCAGCTTGTTGTATGCCTACCGTCTAGTGAGCAGTTGTAGATGCCGGACCCTGAAATAGTTTTTGAAATGCTCCTTGGTAGCGCCACCGCGCGCTATCGGATGTTCGTGCAAGAAAGCGCCATTTTTTCAGCGCTTTGGAAAAAAAAAGGAGAGGCCTTGCGACAGGTACTTTAGGCAAAATTTTCGGTAGTACTGCACTTATTTTTGGGTAGCAGAGGCACATCTCAGATGCAAATTTATACTTAATGGTTAATGCGTACTACAATTTAGCACGTAGTTATGAGACATTCCAATCAGGTAGGTATCACCAAGTTTCAGTACTTGAGAACTTGAATAGTAAATATTCAATTCATCAACTGAACTATTTGCGGGGCTACTATTTGATTCGTATTTGAATATTCACACACGCCTACTAGTAATATAGAATTTACGTATCTGTAAACTTGTTGCAGGTGCAGTTTCACGAATGGCAAATATCTAGCTACTGAAAATGATAGATGCAAGTATACAATACAAGCCGTCTGTACTCTCTAAACGACAGCATGTTAGATGTACTACATAGAAGTGTATTTATTGTACAGCACATTTCACAAACTTACTAACATGTTAGCTTTGCTTAGCTTAATTCTGGTGTTTTGCACCACTGTCATTGGCAATGTGCCAAGATGCTGCACACTGACAACTGATGGGAGCATCTCTGAGCTGTTCTGCGGGTATTTACTTTGACAAGGTTAATAATATCTTCCAAGACCACAATATGGTGAGGGATGTATGAGGGATGTCATAGTGGAGCAGGCACGTAGGCAGGGGGGGGGGGTGGCCCCCCCCCCCCCGAAATTCGTCCGGCCTTCTATATTCCCGGGCAACTTTTGTTTTATTTTTGCCATGGAAGACTTTCTTTCAAACAATTAGGAATTAGGCCTTGGGCCCCCCCGAAAAAAATCCTGGCTATGTGCTGTAGTGGAGGGCTTTGGAAATTTTGACCATCTGGAGTTCTTTCGTCTACAAGTGTAGTACATTAGAAAACAGGCAGTATGCACAAAACTAATAGTAGCTCTTTGTCACTGAGATTATAATGAGTACTGTAACTAAATTTGTGCTGTTAAGCTGGATGTAAGGATGTATAGTGAAGTGACAAGTGGGCCAGCACTACTCAATCTACCGAAGCGTAAGCACTTTCTTCACAACTGAACACGTCTGTTAAATATTCTGTGTTTTCACTGCACGCATATGCTTAAACAGACACATTAAATACCAGTAATCTTTTTACAAACATTTTTTAACTATACGGGCTTCCAGAATTGCTGGTGTGAACACATAACATGCTACTAATTCTGTTGACATCTACAGAATGGATAACTTTTACTGTTTCACAATTTGCATTCATTATGTTCAAGGAACATAGCATTGTGCTCGTTTCGTAGGGTGCTTGAACTTCCCAGGTTAAGTGACTAGTATATACTTACAGAGCCATCTTGTAAATATGAAAAATCTCTCCCTGAAAAAAGGTGGAGAAAACTTGTGAAGCATTCAGTGTCAGAATTTTCTTATGATAGAAACATGCAAGTCTAAGCCTACCTGTAGTAGACAGGTCATCAGGTCCACTTGCTGCACACAGAAAGAGCAAAACTGCATGTTTTACAACAAATACTACACATAAGCAAGCCAGCAACTCACCAGTCATCAATGTAGCAGGTTCTTCTGAGAGGTCTGCAACTAAATCATTCATATTGTAATTATTACACGTAAGAAAGGCAACACAAATAAAGCCTTACCATCAATGGGACTTCTTGAGCGCAGACTGCCAGCAGCTGTAAGTATGAAAATGCCAGAATTTAGATCTCACGAGCATAGCAACACACATCTCCTAACTTACTTGGTGCCATGGGTGTTGTGTCTCGCATGGCCATTTCTTCATCTTTTTCAATTGGCAAACCAGTTCCAAGGGCTGTATTGAAAAAATGATGTAGCCTCTTTCAATTTTTTACATGCAACATTTTACTTCACCTATGCATGCAAAATAAATAAGATCTGTTTGCAAGACAGACAGTTTTCATACAAATTTGCAACTGTAAGATGAGGAATAGAGTTAGTCATTGAGCTGACTTCGTAAAAAAAAAAGTGGACATATTTTTGCATAAGAATTCAAATACACAAAAGACCAATCTACAAAAAGTTGCCAATTCTCTAATTACTAGTATTGCATGCAATTAATGAAGTGTGGGACACAATACATAGACATTCCAGTTACTTTTGTGCTTCATTGTGTAAAATGCCATTTGCTGAGGAAGTAAGTGGAACAACAGTGCATTTCACAGCAAGGCTCATGGCTCAAGTCATGAAATATGCACGACCCTTTGAATTTCTTCCACACAGAAATGCTTTGTTGACTCACTGGGCTGCAATTAGTATATTGCAAAGTGTTTTAAACTAAACTTGAAAAAATAATTAGTGATTATTAACTAACCAATTATACATCTTTATTCCTCATGCGAGAAATCAATGCCACTTAAGTACTCTAGCTCAAGGAGTACTGTTACGCTATATATACCTCAGGTGATTGTTGATAATTCTGTATAGTATGAAACAAATAACACTAAATATATTTAAAAGCAAAAATTGATATGCACCTAGGTTGCTTGTGGCCTTTGCCGTCTCTTTTGTAGCTTGTACAGGTGAGCTTTCAACGCCAGGCTCTCTGCGGTGCTGCAGGTCTTCAACTGTCAAAACGTTTAACAAATGTTCACTAGCTATGGAATGAAGAGATTGTTATAAACATATAATGAACTATCCGAGTTTATGAACTATAAGGGAAAAACATATATAAGTATTGTACTTACACCTCAGGAATTTTGAATTTAATAGCACCTGCTGTGATCTAACTTGTTCTTGCAGGAACATATTATCCTGTCGCAGCTCCTTGCATCTCTCTTTCCAAAGTTGGTTTTTTTCTTTTCTTCTTTTACTTCTGAGCTGGATACGAGAGAGTCATCTGAGCTTGATGATGAACTTTGTCGCCTTTTTTGCTGCGTAAATAATATTTTTGATGCCACAGTGAAAAAAAGAAAAGTTTGAGAAAACAACACGTATTTCCTAGTATATGCTCACAGTTTGTTCCGAGTTTTTTCAGAGAGCGTGGCTCATCTGTTTTTTCAGACTCTGCTCGTACCGGTCTTTCTTTGCTGCAGCCCGGTTGAAAGCTGTTCTTTTGTTTCTTGCTGCCTGCAAATTTTGGAACATACACATGCTCCAATATTTTTAAATAATGCATACCTTATAAATCAGCCCGAATAAAAAAAAGAGAGAGAAAAGACTGAAAAAAAAAGGTTTGCGAATGGACAAGTGCACGTACAGTGGCCTTCTTGGCCACAGCTTCGTCATCGTCCAAGTTTTGATGAACCATCATTTTAGGGATCGGGATTCTTTTCGGCGATTCGCGAGCTTCTTTCTCTGTGGCTGAAAGTGCAGGTGCGGATATTAGATTAACTCATCGATCAGGGTAGATGAATGCACTTACCACCAAGTCGAAGTATCTGCGCTGTATAATCACCCGTGTTGTCGCTGTCTACATTGTCCACCCAGTGCACAACATACACTGCCTTGCCGTCAAAGTCTGTCTCGTGCTTCGGATGAAAATCGCGGATATCGTCCACTGGCACTACGTACCGGCGAGTGTCATGTGCGTGGTCGTTATCTAGAAAGCGAACTAGTGTGTACATAGCGAACCAAATCGGATATACAACGTGCTATATACGTGCTGCACGCGGGTCACTTACATAAAGCACGGTGTGGATTTTGCTCAGCTTGGCTAAGCTCAGCCATGCATAGCCAGCCAACCGAGCCACTTACCAGTCAAGGCTGCCTCCCTGGCCTAAATTTATACGCGCACAACCTGATTATGCATGAAGAGCATTATGTTCAAAAAGTGACCTATATGAATGAAACCTTTAACACAAAATTTGGTGCTGGGTAAGCAAATAAAAAATACATCATCATGTATTCGCTTTTATCATTTAGCCGCTGTATAGCCGATCGAATCCAGATCTCAAGTCGTTTCTTGTTTGGTTTTTGTGGACCGAGATTTTCACACGATCAAGCGCTCGCTTTGTATTTTCTTTAAATTAGATAGCGGTGTTAATCGCGCAGTGCAAAGTGTATATCCTGTACCTCTGACATGTCCAGGACGCCTAAACGGCGCAAGCTCTATTTAGAGCCATCCTTTGATGGGAATGAGCTGCCGAGATCAACGCGGTACAGGGCATCTCGCCTCGCGGCTAACACTAGCCAAGTGGAAAGCGTGATGTCAGATGGCAGTCCTGCTGCAGACGAACCAGCTGGTAATTCGCCAGTTCACGTCTGGTCAAGCGGGGAAGTCGACGAGTGCGAGGAGTTAGGACCGAGCGTCGATGAGGAAGGATCACAGAACGCAAATGAAGATGATGGTGAAGCTGAAGGCTGCTTCGGCTCTGATTTCTCTGCTGAAGATGTCGTGACCCTAGTCATGGACTTTGCTGTAAACTTTGGTCTTGCGTGGACACAAGTGGAACACCTCATGAAGCTAGTCAGTTTTTAATGAAAAGAAACAATCCCTGACACAAAGTTTCTTTTCAAGAATTCGCCGGAGTCTCCACTGAAAGCATGGGCTTTCATTTCTATTGCCCCGATTGCCTGTGCCTTCTTGGCGAATGTGACGGGGACCCCAAGAAAAGAAAAGATGTGAAGGCAACATGTACACAATGCGAAAAACTGTACACTGGAGACATCCTTACGGCGCAAGGAAGTTTTTTTGTGACTCTTCCCATGGGGCAGCAGCTTTCTTCGATTCTATCATCTAAAGAGATTTCCAGGTCATTGAAGAACTCCTTAGATGCACTTTCGGATCGTTCAGAGGCCGCCTCTATGACAGACGTTACCGACGGAAGTTTGTATCGGCACCAACGCAAGGATGCCTGTCTTGGCCCAATGGACATAACCTTGACGATAAACTTGGATGGGAGTCCTGTGTTCAACTCCTCTAAGTTCTCGATATGGCCCGTCCAGACTATAATTAATGAGTTGCCGCCAGGATTGCGGTCGAAAAATGTCACGGTTGCAACGCTGTGGTACGGACAGAGTCATCCTGATATGACATTGGTGTTAGAGGCATTTGCCAAGCAAATGGACTCGCTCGCCGATAGTGGGATTGAGTGGACATGTGATGGAGAGACCTTTCACTCAAAAGTGAGTCACTCTTCTTTTTGTAATCTCCTTCTAGAAAACGTAAAAGCACGTTATCACCCTTCACAATATTCCATAACCAAAAACTGAAAAAAATATTTTTTAACAGTTAAAAAAAGTCAAAATAGAAACTTGTTGCGACAGTTGCTTTTTTTCTTTTTGAAAATGCCATTCTTATAATCTAATTTGACTGCTATATAACACGTTGAAAACTCACCAACATGCAAAATATTTTTAACTTTTAAGGAGAGTTGCCTAATTTAACCGTATTTCCATTCTTAAATTACATTATAACAAATAATGGTACTGCTTTTAAAGGATCAATTGTCAACACATAGGCGTTTTGAGTCGAGTGTAATACCACTGTCACACAGCCACCTGAATTCGCAATTGCGCCCGGTTCAGACTGACATTCTGGAGCACCATTGGCCCCATTCCACAACTTGCACAAAGCAGGCAATCTGGACCGAGAAATTTTATCCCATCCAGGCTCAATTGTGTTCGAAGGTGCACCGTTTAACAACCAATGTAACACTGTCCCATTTTTACATAAAGACTATTTTCTTTTTTTTTACTCTACAGGTCTATTGTTTCACTGCTGTGGCTGACGCTCCAGCCAGGGCTCTGATGCAGAACACAGTCCAGTATAATGGATACTTTGGGTGTGGCTGGTGTTTGCACCCTGGCAAGTGCATCGAAGGTAAGAAAACTCACTTGTATAAAAAAAATATCTGGCTGACTACATTTTAATCTGTGCACATATGAGCTTCACCATCACACTTTTGCCACTGCAATTTGGATACTGCATTCTTTTTGCAAAGTAATTGTTCCACAGTAACGGCCAATGTGCATTCATGACATGCCAGCCTTCTTGTTTTACTTGTACGAACTTTTTGAAAACTTACTTCACATCTGCATGCATTATTGCAGCTGTTGGGAGTTCCTCACATTTGCAGGAATACTAATACCAGTTAAAATATCTACTATTCATTGCAGCAAAAGTTTTTTTTGCTAACCCTCTTCAGTTTTGTGCTTAATTTGTTTCTGTCATATTTATTTGGCAGGAACAGTGAAGTACCCCGTAAGCGCTGAAGCTCCACCCGACAGGACTAAAGAAGGGATGACTGAAGACATGGATGAAGCGAACGGAACTGGAGTGAATGTTCGGGGAGTGAAGGGGCCGTCCCCATTAATTAATTTGGTCGGGTTTGACATTGTGTGGGGCTTCACACCCGATTACATGCATGGTGTTTTGCTCGGCGTGACACGCCAGTTCATGGAGTTGTGGTTGTGTGGTGTTGGTACTCCATATTACATAGGATCACCAAATTTCATTAGGAGAATTGATGATCATACACTCATGCCCTACACTGTGACGCCAGCCATCCATCGTTGCATTTGTTCACAAGATCACAGTGCTCTCTTAACCTATCATTCATGCAGTGGCCCATTTCCTGACATACCACTTACCACATGAAAGAGGTATCTGATAAACGACAGCTTCTGAGCATGTCCTATGTCGTTTCGTGCAAGCAATTGTCTTCTTTGGTGCTTGACTACTAATTCTGCAAATCGATTTCAGCTTGCATGGAGCTGAAAAGCTACTTGTACATTAGCACGTGATGCCATCCTTTCCATAACTGTAGTTGGATAGCGTAACAACTCAACAGGACACACAGCACATGGGAAAGGTTCACACACAACACATCGCACAAACAGAAGTGTAAGTCGTAAAAGGCTTAAATTAGGAAGTACCGCTCCGTTGCTCTAGTTGGCTGTTCCAACAGTGATGTCGCTCAAAAAAGAATAGCTGATGTGCCATACTTGCACAAAATTTAGCATTACATAATAAGGTTGGTGTCACATACAAATGTGCAAATAGTTTTCCAGCTCTATGAAAGCTGAAATCAATTTGCAGAATTTGCAGTCAAGCACGGAAGAAAACTGCTTGTAAGAAAACGATATAGGATGTGGTTTGCGGAATGTAGACAAGCTGTTGCTTATCAGATACCTCTTTTCTGCAGTAAGCAGTATCCTGGGCAAACAAGCGGCTGCATGAATGATAGGTTAAGATAGCATTGTAATGTGTGAACCTTTCTTGCAGAACACAAAGGTTTTGTCAACTAACAGAGCTGAACTAACGAGATTTATAATACTATTAGCTGCAGGAATTGCAAAAATTGGGTACCAATCGTGTTAGCACTCTGTCCCTGTCCTTGTCGGATAAAGAATCTGCTTTCTTGATTGTGCAATAGTTCGTTAGTTGATTAGTGTTACGTACGTCTTGTAAAAATGAAGTGGAAAAAGACAAATAAATCTCTGTGCATGGCTTCTTGGTGCAGTGTGAGGGCACCAACACTGTATAAATGTTTGCCTCGTGTGCAATAAACGATTTTGTTTAAAGTTAGTGCATATGTTGTGTCTCTCCATTTTAAATGCGAAGCATTTCTTAGCGAACCTCTGGCACTTTCAGCGTTTCTATCTACGTATCTATCTATCTATCTATCTATCTATCTATCTATCTAGCCGCCTACGTCTGGGTGCTCTCATGATCGCCTCCTTAACTTGGTGTAGACCAAAATTGGCATGGGAGGGTAAGAGGATTTGACGAATATGACTGCCGGGTCATGGCATGAATAACGTTAAAATCCTGCCGCGTACGCCGTCAAACCCTTTCCACTAGTCACGTGTGGCACATACCCGTTTACCACGGGCCGCGGTGTACGGGTATGCGCCACAGGTGATTGACAGTTTATCTCTACCCAGGAACGGCGACAACAGATATTGGTAACTTAAATGCTAGAGCGTTAAGGAAAACCAACATCGGCAGCGTTGACTCAACAAATGGGAAGAATGAAAATTAGGATCCCAGCAGGAATCGAACCCAAGCATTCTGCGTGGCAATCAGGCATTCTACCACAGAGCCACGCCAGGTCGATAAACTCGTTTGGAAAAACAGCCTACGCAGGCGTAATATCGGTGCAACGTCAATTGTGGTTGTGGTGCTGGCTATCTAATTTTACAAGAAAGCAATAAACACTACATGATACTCCTACGATGTGTACTCCTGCGATACAGGCGTCATATCAGATTAACGTCTGTAGTTCCAGTGTTGGCTCCACATTTATAGCAGTCTAATAAACATTACGTTTGTATTCCTATGATTCAGCAAGCTATATTGAAGCATTGCTCGACCCCGAAGGAATATATTATTGAACGTTACATATGATATCCACATCACCGCACCGTAAAATGCACTTCGTCCACTAGAGCGACGCAGTGTCCTCTTCATTTCTTACGAGGCTGGGCGATGGCCTCATGCTGACCGAGGATGATGCCAGATTGATTGACAGCCGCTTTGTAGACTAGGCTACGGAGGCCACATACGCCCAGGTAGTCTACGAATACGACAAACACCATCCACTGATGTTTGTCTCCGTAGCACTATCCAGGTCTACCAGCCTCGACGGCCTATACCTCCCCAACGCGAAGGGTGGCTTTAGGTTCCGACTTGTCGCCGACTCTGTCGACAGAAAATTTGTCGACGAAATGACCGAGGCATACACGAATTCCAACAGCTCTACTATACCACATACTTCACTACACATGGACCCCTCGTCACCACGATCACGACCGGATCCTATAACAAGTCATGACCAGCTGCTGGTGCTCACTGATCACGGTGATAATGCCCTTGTTCAAGAACTGTCAAGAGCTTTTTGCACACATGCAGACGGGTTCGTGAAACGTGCATGCGTTCTCGGGACACTTATAAGCACTACATATCAGCTTACCGCTTCTGGTGTTGGTAACACCCACGTTGCCATTGGCAGCGTTACCGAACCGTAAACAACTGGTATATAACCAGTTGTTTACGGTCATATATAACACATATGCCGCATATATAACACATATGCGGCTATAGAAATCTTTAGCATCATAGAAATCTTTAGCATCATTTTGTAACGTGTCGCTCAGTAAAAAAGTTACGCCACAGTCACCTACTCGCCGCATGCTTCGCATAACATCGACTCCCACGGTACGTGGGATCTGCCGAATTTTTTCTCCTCGTGTTGCTTATGTGCAAAAAATTCTTAGTATGTTGCCAACTAGGCTGAATTTTTCCCTAAACATCTGTCACCCTGTGCTGCATCGTCTGTTGTCTTTTGACCAAACTATAGCCTCTTGTTTTTTGGTATGCAGGTGTATGTGCATGCTTGACTGAAACATTTTTTTAATTTAATATGCCTTTTGTGTGCAAGATGAAATTAGAATTCCAGATATTCCCAAAACCACAATATGATTGTCACACACAGTGCTGTGGAGGAGCTCGTTAATTTTGCCTACCCTAGATTCTTTAGCATATCTAGATTTACTTCATTAAGTGAGACAAAATCAGCTGTTCAACCGCCCCTGCTTTTGGCATTTACAGGTGTTCGACAATTCGACAAAGTATTGCTGCTGTGCTTGTGCGTTTGCCAAGTCAGCCTTCCGATTTCTGTTGTGGTGATATATGCCTGCTCGATGGAGACACCTTGTACTTATTGTGCCTTTTGCGTGCAGGTTCTTGGACCAAGTCATCAATTCCATTGCTCTTCCTATGCCAAGTGGCCAGCATATTGGTTGGAATTGCTACAATAAAGGTTATGATCGACAACATTTGTTGAAATTTTGCATTTACTTTTGGAAGCGCAGTATAACACATTCCATGCAGCATTACTTATGAAAATGAGTCGACTTAAAATGCTTATGTTGTCTGGAGCGCAATGAATTAAGCGACTGCCATGTCAGAATAAACAGCATTAACTAATTCTTTGGACAAAAGAACACCGATTTTGTTGATATGAAAAATTCTTGTACACGGGGTGTTGCTGGAGCTGTTTCGACAAGCGTACTTGTCTTCGTGGCTGCAACTTGGAGACAAGTCGGCTTGTCGAAATGTTGGCTCCAGTGACACCCTAGTCAAAGCGTTGTACCATGGCAGCATTTCACAATCAAAAGTTTTAGCTGTTCACTGTTAGCCTGTTACACCTCGGTGGCGCAAGCTGAGGCATTTATGTTTTTCTTTGTGCCTCCATATAACTTCTATCAAGAGTGATAACTAAAGGGATGTCTGCATAATATGGCATCGGATTAATTTCTGGAGCTTTTCTAGCCAGCAAAATTGATAATCCAAAAATAACAGAAGTTCAGGGGAAGATGAAGGCTTGAAAAGGTGAAAAATCCTTGGACACGGAGTGTCGCTGGAGTCAGCGTTTCGACAAGCAGTCTTGTCTTCTTCAAGGGTGAAAATTGCTGCTGAATGAAAGAATTCGACGCAGAAACCACTATTCGACACCTTCATTTTAGCCATATGGCGCATAAGTGTTTTAAAATACAGCAAAAATCCCCATATCTCCCGTGGAGCAAAGTTCTCTCGATTTCTTTTCATCGAAGCGAGTGGGTCGGCGGCCGTAAATGACGGGAGGCACTCAAGGATAGCTTTCGGTTTCGGTTTTTGACTGCGCGAAGCGCCACCTGCTTCCTGCAACTGGTGTCATGGAGACTTCCTGTTTAACTTTTTGAAACTCCAAGCGATTGCAACCTTTCCTTGCACTGTTGTACTTGATATTGTGGAATATATATGCGCCTGTGTACGTTATGGTTATATTAGGCACCATCCGGGATATCAAGCATCGAAATCTGATGTGCGACACTTGCGCTTTGCCACTAGAAGGTAAGCAAAACACCACTGCATGCTGCACGACGTTCCTGCTGTCTGCGTAGTGAAGCAAATATGTATCGTCTTTACGGCGACCGCTGTCCTTGCATCTTGGCACGACGTAGGCGGGATCGACTCCTCCCATGTTTATCGTAGAAGAAAGTGAGCCGCGCCAATACGGACACTAGAGAACCAGACATCGTGTCTTCTCATGTGTCGGCTTTTGACGCTTTTCGTCCGATTAAAGACTGATTCCTACCTCTAGAAACTTTCTGTCGTTCTTTCTGTTTATATTCTGCCCTTTTCACCGGACTTTGAAACGAGGTCGCATTCGTTCGTCAACTGCAGAACGCAACGTGCCTTTGCCTTGTTCACAAAAGAAGATAGTCAATACCACGCCATCGGAGGGGCCCGTGAAGGCATAAAATCCGTCAAAAAGAAATTGACAAGCTTCCTGAAGTCTGAAAGGGCTAGGTTATTTTCTGCATCGCAAGAAGCCAGTCACGTGTTTGGCGCTACAGGGGACCCTCCACGGGCTGCTGCGGCTACTATCCCAGCCTTTAAATCCGTTCCAATCCTAGCGCGAGTGCGCCGATACAGCTGTGGCAGACTGTCTACGATGCTTACATTGAATGCTGCAAGCTGCGTACATTGAAATTGTTTTATTTTTACACGTACATAAAATACGATTCGTGCATGCATAACAAACAAGGCGTTAAATAGGGCGGCATGGCTCATCTGTTTACAACATCACCACATTGGGAACCAATCGCACTGTTTGCATGAATGGCATTCCCCGCCAAGCGGAGGTGACCGAAGACATAGGTGTAAGTGCAGTCTTCATATATTACACTATTTAAAGCCTACTAAGTGACATGGTTTAGACAACCTGTTACCATAAGGACCTACCAACATTGTGCATTTGTACAGAGCTGTCTATGCTTTCAGCGTGCCTTTAACTTGAGGCATTTAAAATTATTTCCTTATTATCTACTCCATCTAACTTCTAGCTGCCCTTATCCGGGTGCTCTCATGGCCACTTCCGTAACTGGTATTGGGCGTAAGGCATACCACTGGAAGAGCAGACGCCACCTTTGGTGCAACGTGCTAGGCAGGCTCATGTGGTCATAGTGGCTGCTTAGTCTGCTTTGGGAGCACCAGAGCGAGCTGAAAACAAAACTTTAGAATGCCACCTGCGCTGTAATTCTGAGTGACTGGGGAGGTTTCCCTGCTGTTGCTGTGCGCTCGACAACACTTGAAAGAAATCACTACATTATGTAGCCACTGTCTTTGGAGGAGTTTTGTATGGTAGGCCAGTGCTCAATGCAGGGCGTACGCTATGGAGCCTGCTGCCAGCTTTCACATGTGTCCACAGGGTAAGAAGGTGCATGAATCTGCGAATGCAGAACTTCGAAATTGTAAACAGCTACTGGCCAGCACTTCCGCAAGGAAGATTTCTGCTTTGACGTGGGGCTGTGATGTTCGGTGAGTAGCAGGAAGCACTCACCGAGACTCGCCTGTGAACGCTGCCCAGCTAATGATGCTTTTCTTCCTCAAGGTGGCCTATATGTTTCTTACCTCCATATCACCCCCAAAATTAGATTGATGCACTCAAGCTAATTTCAATTAAGTTGACCTGTCCCAAATCCATTTGTTTTCTACAAAGCCATATGTATTGTTGCTGGAAATACTGGAAAACTTGCCATAGACTTTTGCACATTAAAAATTTCTATTGCAGTCTCTACACCTTGTTTTTACCCTGCTTTGTAGCTGCAAGCTCGCTGCTGCAGTAACTTCTCAGTTTCTGCGATTTCTAGCCCATTCTTTGTCTGCCTGGCGTTGTTTGGAGAACTAGTCCAGCGAACGTTGCTATGTGATATTTGTCCACCTCCACGTTGCACAATACCACATGTTTTGCCTCGTAGACTGCTTCTGCTTCTAACAGCAGTTGCGTAGTCTGCTGTCTTAAGCTTTGGCATATGAAAGCTGATGCTATAGGAGGTAATCACATGATGTCATGAGCAAGGAACACTAGGGCGGCAGCTGCCATAGCCGTGGTCGTCCACATGGTCCTCATTCTAGGACTACAACCAAGGTTGTTGGCTGTGCGTATTGTTTCAATATTTTTTCTCGTGACATCAGACTTGTACGCCTGGTCGCTGTACGACTACGGCTACAATGACCAGATGTAGGCACTTGCTAGCGCCGCCTGGCAGGACGAGCTCAATGCGCTTGGTGCAGGCTCGGTGTGCTTAGTGCAGTGAGCTCAGTGCAGGCCTCCTGTAGATATAATGGAAAGGGAGCAATAGGAATCATTTTAAAAAAGAAGGCTCTTGTTTGTTTTAGTGTCATCCGAAGAATGTTTTGAATTATGAAAAAGAAGCAGCTGGAAATTGCTCACTGACGAGACTGATAACTGTACATACGACACCACTTGATTAATAATAATTATAAGAAAAAAAAAAGGCTCTTCCCGACAGCACGCACAAGTCACCATAGATGTCAATTTGCCTAAAGTTTAAATTATCTTTGAAAAGCCTTGACAACATCCACGCACTGACAGTTTATTGTGTATGCAGTTAATATGCTGCGTACTTGCAATCGCCAACTTGATGCTTCATTCTTGTATCTGCCATTTAGTTAGTTTCAACATTAGCTTGAACAAAATGTCATATGTGGGTCATTTCTCGAGGGATTTGACAGCAGGACTCGAGAGATCTCCATAATGACTGAAATCTGGACCTTGATTCTCAAATATACAGTTTTTGTTCCATGGTTATGTTTCACCGCACTGCAACCTCACATGGGGGTGCCACATGAAAGAAATGCTTAAAACCAGTCGCGTCTCTGTAGCTCATAAACATACTTATTAGTCTTTTAGCAAGTTACGGAAATATAGTACGCAAATACGGTAAGGCTGTATGGTAGCGCTCCTCCTTTCCCGCTCGTTGTGCTTTTGCCGGTGAAGGCAACCCAACACCACAAAAGCTTTCTCAAGTTACTGTGCGGTTGTCACGCATCATTGTTGCCTGTCAGCCTACACATTGTTAACGAGGAACCTGTCGTTTGAGGATGCACAGTTTCCTGAACTGTCACCTGAACTGGGAGCAGCTTAAGCACAACGAGCAGGAAAGGAGGAGCGCTACCGTACTGCCTTACTGTATTTGTGTACCATATTTCCGTAGCTTGCTAAAAGACTATTAAGAAAAAGAAGTGTGGGACAAAGACAGTCATTCGTGGGTATGCCGCTACGAAAGGTCCAGCCCACGTGTCTAAGACCCCTGGTCTATATCATCCCAGGAACATGGAAAATAGACACTGGAAGTTTTATAAGACATCTTGTGTGGGTTGGACAAGAGAAAAACATACCATTTATAGTTGGTGATTTTGCTGTAGCAAATGTGCTGCAATGACCACCATGCTGCAGCCACACCGTGTAGATCGTGAATAAATGTTTTAATCAACGGTTGTCTAACAACAGTTGGCGTGGCAGTGTTGACTGTCCGTTTTATAACAATGTAATAAAATTTACATATGTACTCCTACAGCTCAGCAAGCTAGAGTTTAGCCAGTATTTTTGTATACAATTTGTGTACACACCATTTCTGCAATGCCTGCACAACTGGTGAGGTTTCAACTGACTAAAATGCTTTCTCATGATTTGTGAAGGTTATATATAGGGGTTGGTTATATTCCATGCATTTATCCATAACATCAACAGTGCTAATAAGGTCTATTGTTAAGTAGCCTGTATGAAAGCCTGCTTACTCATTTGGTTGATTGGATTCTAAGGTGGTCCTAATTCTATTAGCTATTACTTTTGCAAATACCTTGTTAGCAGTTATGAGTAAGCTGATCGGCTTCTAATTTTTCAATTTCTTGATGCCCCTTTTCATTCGAACATTTATTTTGCAAAGCATGATTACAACAAAAAGGGATATACAGAAAAGGGTCCCTTAGTTATGAGACCATACCATGACCCCCTGCACATGATTATTGGATACAAATTACAAATAGGTACACAAGTTAACTGTACCAAAAACAAAAAAATACATTAATACAAGACATTGATAAACAAAGCTTATAAGTACATAAAACTGTATAGTAATGTCATACATAATTAATTAGGGCAATATTCACATTCTTCAAAGATTTCAGTACGCTCACAGTAAAGAGGCATTGCATATACAAACTGGCCAGTTTTTCAAGAACAGTGTGCCCCCGTCTTTAAACAGATCTGCTGTTACCTGACGTGTTATCGCAGAGCAATGCTATTACTTTTTTTAATGCTTTTCCTCGCCATAGCCGTCTGGCACAGCTGAAAAATTCCTGGGCTACATTTTTTTGACCAGTGGCAGATGGCTGCAAAGGGCACAAGAAAACTAATAGCATCACTGTACAGCAACACCCTTTATCATAACCGACTGCTTTGCCCCACTGCATTCCCTCTAAGGCTTTCTTTCCTTCATGTTAAAGCTGCTTTAGACAAAAAAAAAGAAGACGCACACCACGAGAGAAGATGACTGGACATGGCGCCACTCACAGCTGCTTTAATTCCCAGAAAGCACACACACATATGTACCATCAATTCGCGCCTGCGCAACAAACATCCATTTGAACATCAGGGGTAATACAATAACACACGCTCAATAAACTGTTTCTCAGTCTTATATAAAACTACTTATGTATCACTAACACACAAACTTTCTTGCTTTCTTACGTAAAAAGCTTCCAATAATTGTCTTGCTTTTGTGTCTTTGCTCCTGGCAGAATCTTCTCTAGGGGTGTGTTTTTTTTTGTACATGAAGCGGTTTTAAGATGAACATATACCAATTCTTCTGACAAGAAGTTTTCGTTCCTTCACCTGCCATTGCTGGTGAGATTCGTCTGGACTACTACTACTACTATTATTACTACCATTGTTGTCCTGGCTGATCTCTGTAGAAAATCATTGCTGCTTTGACTACCTTATACATATTGGTAGTGAAACTGCCTTGCCTTTCTCTTAGTGCATACACCTGGTTTTTGCCTGTGCCCAATTTTCTCTTCACTGCTTTTAGGCTTCTTCTGTTCTTTAGAAAAGCATGTTCAATTCTCTCCATATTGCACCTTCTTATGTTGGCTACCTTACTCTTGTTTACTGTCTATTGGGTTGGAGGCTTTTGTGTTTCTTCAAGTGGCAGTAAACAACCTTGCGGTCCAAAATTTCTGATGGAGAGATGCGCACTTGTACGATGTGAACATGTTGCTGCAAGAATTTTGCGAATAAGTGCTGTAATAAGGAAGGCTCTCTACGTGAAAGTGCCCGTTAAGCTTTGGACATTGCTATTGCAGATCGCATACATCGATGCAACGAGAATCCCAATATCTTCCTTGTTGTACATCTCTAAAATATCTTTGAACATAGCCATTTCCATCTTGAAGTGGTACATCCTTTGGTCATCTTGCTGTGTTGCTTCTGAAATGCCAATAACAGTTACAATGTGGAAAGCTCACTTTTGTTGTTTACTTGAAGACATCATTTAAAGTGCATATCCTGACTCACTTAAATTTGTATTGACCTAGTACATGTACTGAAACAAGTGCACAAGGTGCCCAAGAAGAAATAAGGACCCACAAAATTAGCAACATTTCAGTCTGTAACCAGAACAAGCATTCCAAGACATTCCCCAGGGCTGTGGAATAAAACCATGTTTAGAATAACTTAGAATAACAGAGAGCTGAGCTAGTTGGTAAGTATTCATTCTAAAGGGCAGGGCGTGCAAAGACAGGGCGGCCACTATCGCGGAATGTTTAAAGAAGTCCGTTATGCTAAGTCCGAGCATGGTTGCAGAAAGCAATGAGAAAAAAACATGTCGTAGGTATTCCTTACATTCATTGCATGTCTCACAGGCTAAAGAAAGTGGGAAGTAGATACAGCATTAATGCTGTCTTTACAGCTGCCAATTATCTAGGTAAGATTTGTGCACTGTGCAGAGAAAGAATGAGCGAGTAATAGTAGACAAGATGCGGAATAACATTTGTTTCATAAAACATGCCAACAAATTCACTGATTGCTGTACAGGTGTGGTTTATAAGGTTCCCTTTAGCTACAGCTGCTTCTACATTGGACAGACGAGCCACTGTGTTAACCAGAGATTATTGGAACATAAAATATTGTTAAGCGGAGGCTCACCTTCTAATCTATCTTTACATTGTCGAGAGTGTAAGTCCACGCCAAAATTCGATAAATACGCAGTTTTTTATAGGCATATGAATGAACAAACTCGTCTAATAATCGAGGCATGGCATATCGATAATAGTGCGCATGCATGCGCACTATTAGCTCATGCACATGCATGAGCTAACCGTCTATTAACTTGCATAAAGAATAAATCAACTGCCTTATCTTTCACGTATACCCCCACACGTGCCGGATTGATAAGTACATCTATTGCATCAGCATGCGCAGATAAGTTTTCATGTCTTCTTTCTTTCCCGCCATTGTGTGCCTTTGCAGTTGATAGTTGGCATTTGTGGTGTCTTGACTTCTTTCTTGTGTCAAAACCATGTTGTGCATCAACCTTGGTAACAGCAGCATGCTAGAACACACAGTGTATGTCAAAGTGTTCCTGAAACACTTTTCCAAGTAATCATATAATAGCTTATCAGTTTATTGCCTCATGAATCTATTGCCGCAAAATTTTTTCAAACCAGTAAAGAATGGGAATGAGCGGAGTTACAGATGACACGGTACTAAAAAGAAGTTAGCCACCTCGAGGTGCAATGACAATAATGACATCTGTGCAGGCTAGATGAGTCTTTCAATGATGTACCAGTATAGGGCACAGGCTGTGATACAACCTAAGTGTCACTGCTGCAGGTAGTAGTACCACTGTGATTTGCTTGTTTCAGGATAAGTTGTATACTGCTGTAAAAGTGGCCAGCTTGTTTTACTGCTTTCATGTTAGCAAGCCTGAAAACATCACTGCAGATCATTGTGTACACTTACAAAGTACCACCCAAGCAGTAAAGATTGCATAGGACTGCCAGACACTCCACTCTGATTACTGGAGTAAATTATTTCTTCTGGCAACAATCACGAAGAGCTAACCTAAGTTTGAAGACCTTTATCATATTAGTACATTTTCTAGTAACAGGTCGGTTTCGCCAAAAAAAAAAAAAGCTACTGTAAGGTGCATGAATACTGCAAAGTTTCGATACTGATAAAAGTAACAAGCAAGAAAATCTTAGTCGAAGATCTATAGGGTATAAAGCATGACCGCTCAAGATTGCCCTGTATACAAAGATTGTGATAACCGCCAGCCACATGTACTGCCAGCCACAGCCATCCAATAAAGTATTGCAACACTTATTTAAATATGCAGATGCCTCAGCTCAATGTGAAAATATAGCCATTTCCTGGTAACGATACAGCTGTATATTTTATGCATGTTATAGTGCAGCCACACCACGCACATTTAGAATTCTGAAATGTAGAGTGTGTATACAACCATACAATGTATTGAATTGTACTGTATGCCCCCTCACCCTATGCCTCTTACGGGGCCTGTGAGGTATTCTCAAATAAATAAATAATCAGATGCCTTCTAAAGTTGAAAATCGCACACAGAAAAAGAAAGTAGTGGAAAGACAGATGTAGAATTTCAATAAATGTAATTTTTTCACTTTTTTGTGTTTACTAATGTGGGCCGATTCTATGATCTTTTTTAAATGTTGCATGAAGCTTTAAAGGATACTCTGCTCATGAAAAAGTTGTTATAAGAGGTCATGAACCACCCGTCAGGCTTGGTGAAAGAATGTAGTCTTGGTGAGAAAACATAGTCAACGAGAGTTGGAAAGTTGGTAGATCATTAGAAACAACTGGTTGCAGTGTGAACTTGACACAAAAACAAAAGGCACGAACAAGCACCGCGTCTTCTTTTGTCCTTGTGTTGAGTTCGCGCTGCAAGCAGTTGTTTCTTTGCTCAGAAACCACATCCTGTGGAAAGCAGACACCACTATGAAAAGCTCAGCCAAGCCTTGCAGTCATGCGCAACAAGGAGAGATTAGAAGCGGAGCGTGAAGTTGCCATTTTCACAGGCACCCTCTTTTCATACAGGGGGCTGTGCTCACTCTCTTCGCAGCTGTCGGCACGTGCTGTTTGACATTGAACAACACATAGCAGGCCAATATTTCACATAAATAAAGAGCGGCATTTGGATAAGATGCGTTTCTTGCCACCAAGGTGCTGCCACACGCTGGCCCTGTGCTCTGTAGTAGCCACACTCATGCACAGGAATGACAGCAAAGAGCAATCGTGTTTCATCACGCATGCTCAAGCTCATGACGTGAATTCTTTCCTCTATGCCATCCCTCCATGTGTACCTTCGAGCAAGCTGAGAGAAGAGGGGAAGCACTGAAAGCGTGTGACAAATCCCTGTAACTCTATTCGTTCTTGATGAATTCAAGAAATTTTTGCGGCAATCGACTCGTGAGGCCCGATACTGAGGTCATTTGATGATTACTTGGAAAAGTGGTTGAGGAGCCCCTTAAAAAATTGTAATGGTAACTGCCCGCTTTCTTACAACTGTGCAAGCTGCTTTACACCAGAATGATATGTGCGTTGAGCAAGTTTCTAAAGGAAGTGATATCAGGGGCGTAGCCAGAAATTTTTTTCGGGGGGGGGGGGTTCAACCATACTTTATGTATGTTCGTGCGTGCCTTCGTATGTGTACGTGTATATATACGCAAGCAAAACTGAAAAATTTCGGGGGGGGGGGGGTGGGTTTGAACCCTCCAACCCTTGACCCTTGGCAACGCCCCTGAGTGATATCAACCGTTGCAGTCAGTGTTCTTTGAAATCTGTTGCATCTAAAGGTAAACCATAGCGATTAAAGTGTGTATGTGTGCATGCTATTCACAGTTTTAATCACAGTTGTACGTGGGCTGTTTGAACCAGGTGGCGTCTTTGCTAGGACAAAACCAAGGGAAACGACAGCTGTAATAATAGTGCAGCTGGTCTACCAGAAATACAGCAACTGGGTGCTTGTGCCAGTCAAAATTTTGCAGGTAGTCAGATTCTAACGCAACAATATCTGGCAATGCAGAATTTACAGCACCACTACACAGAGCTTGTAATGCAGAGAAGTGGCCATTTCCAGCTTAATTTTCTTCTTTGCCTTGGCTGATGCAGCAAATTATTTTAGCATTCTACACAAACCAGACAAATGGCACATTTGTCAGCAGCGCCCAAGGTCACAGGGAATACCTAAACTTTGCACAAAGTTCCAATGTGCACTGTCCTATGTGTTGTCTTGCCTATACAAATTGATGGTAGGACTGCATTACATCAAACGTGCTGCAATTGTTATGCCTGTGCCCCGTGCTGCGAAGAAGCACAGGGCTGTGAAGAAGCACACTTGCAGCGAAGTGAGGTACGTAATAAAAATGGTACAATTAGCGCTAGACAGTTGCACTGAGAACCATGTAATGTATTGGACAGATGGTAGCGTCGACCATCTACACGTGAAGTGTATCATGACATATCAAATGGAACGACACGGACATGTAGTACAAAACAGTAACTCTATTACACTGAAGCCTCCCTCCAGCAAAATAGCTGCACCGATCAGAAGCTGCAGTAAAAGTAACATAATTGCACCAAATCAAGTTTCGGGACTGAGGCCGTAGCGTCACGTAAATAATGAATTGTTGAATGCAGTTCCACCTCGACTACAACCGAGCTCGAGCTAAGCACTTGTACTGTGGTGTAATCATATACTCTGACTGGCCCATGCTCACGCAGGGTGCAAATTCACAAAGGTAGAGTTCGAAGGCGAACGGCACACAAACACAACACACCAGGCAGAAGGCCTGGCCCGTTTAACTCATTTGCTCCGTCGCGCGGTAGAAAACACCGCAGGACAGCGAATGCAAAAACTTACTTTGGCGTGGGTTGACACCGGCGTGAAGCGCGCATGGCCTATGGCTGCAGATCAAGCTAGGGACAAGTGGAGCTAGGGGCGTTCTTCTCCTCAGTACCTAGGCCAGTGGCCGTCTTCAGGGAGAAAAAGTGCCTAAAACAGGCGTTTCAGGCTCTACCGAATGGCGGCGCTGCGGTCGCTCCCTGTAGCCATAGAGTTTCCTACAATACTTACTAGAGGGAACTCTGGCGCTAGTGTCTATGGGAGCTGCAATGCATCGCGCTTCAGCCAGCATGGGAATCATGGGTAGGGTGGCTAGAAGGGGAGGTGTGCTGAGCGCGGCGGCCAGCCATAGGAGAGGGTGGTCCTCTTTCGCGTGACCGCCGCTAGGGCAGAACATAGCGCTGCCGTCTGGGGCGCCGTCAGCGTTTCCGCGGAGAGAGGCCAATCCGGCTGTCAACGCCTGGCCGGCGGTTTGTAGTTGTGTAGTTTGCTGCGAACTGTTGGCGCGTGCTGTTGATTCATGAGTGATGTGTGCTGGCAAAGATGCCGTCTACCTCAAAGAAAAAAACTGAGCGTTGGTGCTTCGTGTGATTCCGGCTACAGGTCTTGTTCGGAAAAGTGCCCTTTTCCGTGCACCGACTTGCCAAGAACTGTTCTTGAAGTGGGCATGCGCCATTCCGAGGGCTGACAAACCGCTGCTTGCGCAAAGCATTTGCGCAAACAGCGGAATGAATGACAAGAACTCAAAGAAATGAATGACAAAAAAGTCAAAAGAAGAAAGCCTTGTGTGATGTGAGGCAAGCCGTGGAAACCATCAAGTGCATTCTGTTCTACACAATAAAGTTTCTTTACCTAGTAACATGTTGCATTTATTTATTTGGCCTGAAAAGCCTGAAAAGCGTGCTGGTGTCGATGTAGTCTTCTCCGCCCCTAACAAGCTTTCAAAACTATGTTTGCTTGTTAACGCTGATGGCAACAAAAAAAAGAAGGATGCGCCAAAAGACATGGGGAGCGGTTTGTTGACTGTGAAGAAGGTATAGTCTACTCGCTGCCCTTGAGCTGCGGGAAAAGATATATTGGACAATCGGGTAGATGTCTTAACGATAGGCTCAGGGAGCATAAGAATTTGGTAGGAAAGACATGCCATATCAGGCCACTTGTCAATGCACTGCAGGACTTGCGCATGTGAACCACTTTTCGGGCAGTGCTCCGTAATCGGAAAGGAAAAGGATAAGCTGACACGTGAAGTGATTGAAGTGTACGAAATTGATCGCCAAAAAGACAGTTGTGTGAGTGCTCCCTCTGTGACCCTCTCCACTAAGGAGATAGAATTTTTTAACGGTAACATGTCTTAGGCCGTGTGCAAAATAATGAGTGTTAGGTTTGTTGTAACTTTATCTCGTGTTGGTGATGTGCCTAATGTTGCTTTCATTGGCTCGAAGTGCGCATATAAAGTTCCTCCTTCAGAGAATAAAGTTTCAGTTGCAGTTCGGCGCTTCGTCCTGTGTTTTCTTCTGTTGTCCCCGTCTTTGTGCGCTGTAGCCTTTAAGATGCAGTACGAACTAGCCCACCAAGCCATACTTGTGAACTGAAAAGCCAATTGAGCCTGAAAAGACTACCGAACGCTGTATTACCATGTATGCCATGGTTTAATCCTGATTTGGTTGGCGTAAATCAAGTTATCTGCTTTCGCACGTAATGAGGCGCACGAATAAAATGATCAGAGCGCATTGGAGCATAACTAAGCCACCAGGGCCGTAACTAAGGGGGGGGGGGGGGTTCTGACACCCCCGAATTTTTTTCATGCTTTATTTATTTATTCATTTATTTATCATAGTACCCACAGCGCCCAAGGGCATATCACAGTGGGGGGGGAGAATACAATATTTCGATACAGAATACAGATTCCAACATTTTAACATCACAATAAATGCAATTCACTGTCAACTTACGTAGTGATACATGGGACATACACAATATTAATCGGGTTCATAGTACAGTTTTGTCCTTACAGAACCGCGCGACTACACTACTGGAGACCCAGCAGTGAACTTACTTCATGTGAAGTAATTTCTGCTACTTTAGGAGACAACCAATTCCACTGGCTTATCGTCCTGGGAAAAAATGACATCCTAAATGCGTCAGTCCGGCAGCTTATTTCCTTGATCTTATTGGCATGATGTAATCGCTGCGAAACGTAATCCCGTTTGTGAAAGTATCGCGAGGGGTCCAGACCTGTTCGGTTATGAAATACGTTGTGAAAAAGTTTCAACCTCAGATATTCCCTTCGTTTGTATAGAAGTTCCCAACCAAGCCTTTCTTTTGCTTTTGATACACTGAAATTCCTGGTATAGTCAGAGCAGACAAACCGAACAGCTATGTTCTGAATTCTTTCTAAATTGGACACGTCACTGATCCCACACAGCACAAGCAAAATCTCAGATAGATCGAACGTTAGACATGTACAGTTGAGCCTTGGCCTCAAATGGTAACTTTTTTGCATTTCTGCACAGGAAACCTATCACACGCCCGTCTTTAATTGTGACGTGATTGATGTGACAGCTCCAGGAAAGGTCCGGTGTGAAATATACACGAAGATGCCTTGCCGAGAATGGAGAACGGCCACGTTCGCTGACGGCGCCCCCAACGACAGCGCCGCCCCACGGCATTCACGCGAATGGCGGCCAACTTTTGCCGCCCGGTCATCACACCTTCCCTTCTAGCCACCCTATCATGGGTAGTACACGGATTTGTCTAAACTTCGTTCTTTCGGCTCCGTTTGGCTCCGCGTCGCCTGCATCCGCTTTGTCGAAAAACGAAGTTCAGCAAAAATCAGCAGTTTCACTTCACCACTTTAACTTCTTTAGGCTCACCGATTCAAATCTGGTCACGAAGTTCATAACGATCCATTCTTTTATCCGAAAGAAAACCAAAACATAGCAATAAACAAAGCCACAAGTGCGTTCGAAGCCCACAAGCACGAAGACTAGGCAAATCCGTGTACTATACTCGCGGTATGGTGGCTAGAGGGGGAAGTGTGACGGGCGCTGTATCCCCGCCGTGGGAGAGCGATGCGCGGAACGCAATGAAAGTTCTGGCCGCCGCAAGGGGCGCTGGTGTAGTAGTAGGTGCTCGCGCTCGCCGCGCTTGCTTTGGCTCGTCTGGACTCGTTCGTTCTCTCTGTGCTGTGCCGTCACCTTGTTCGGATGCCTTGCCTTCGCTGTCGTCGTTTGTTTACCCGCCACTGTACCCACGTGTTCTGCGAACCATGCCGTCAAATCGCGCAAGTACATGCTTCGTCCCTGGCTGTAAAGGCGGGTATAGATCGTGCTCGGAGAAGCTTTCGGTCTTTAAATCCCCGAAGGATCTCGCGAGGCGAGAGCAGTGAGCTCGAAATAATGAGCGGACTGACAAAGAGCTGACAGGGGACAGCGTTGTTTGCGAGCGGCACTTCGACGTGAGTTTCATCGGAAGGACATACCAACACATTATAAATTGTAACAATGATTGTTCGCGGGCCAGTTGGTACATCTTGAACATGAAACAGCGCGCTTAGACAGGACAGAAAGTTACAAGAAGCAGACAGACTGTGTGCTTCTTGTAACTTTCTGTCCTGTCTAAGCGCGCTGTTTCATGTACATTATAAACGGTGAGGTTGTTGAGATACCCCGCGTTTGTCAGAAGACGCTGTGCCTACGGTGTTTCTGGACGCACCAAAGTACATTACCAAAAAAAAAAAAAAAAAGAAAAGCAGACAGGAGTTTCCAAAAATAAGGGAGCGCCAAAAACTTGAAGTTGAGGAGGGTCAAGTAATTTGACCTCTTAACGTGATAGGGGAGTATGTGATAACAAATGTCTGACATAATTATGGGATGACAAATGTGTGATAAATAAACATGTCCTTGCATGTATTTAGTATGCATCTAAAGCCGTAAGTTAACAGAAATCATTGGTCCTTGCATAGACAGAACTATCGCTAAAATAATAAAATAAAATGCTCAGTATCAAAGAGCCTCCAGCTGCAGCATTCCGATCTCCACTTCAATTTTCTCAAGGAAAAGGAGCCGGAAATTGTAAATGCTTTGAACATTTCGCGCTCAAGAGCACTTCAATTTTCTCAAGGAAAAGTAGCCGGAAAATGTAAATGCTTTGAACATTTCGCGCTCAAGAGAACCAGGGGCGTAGCCAGAAATTTTTTTCGGGGGGGGTTCAACCATACATTATGTATGTTCGTGCGTGCGTTTGTATGTGTGCGTGTATATATACCCAAGCAAAATTGAAAAATTTCGGGTGGGGTTTGAACCCCCCCAACCCCCCCCCCCTTGGCTACGCCCCTGAAGAGAACCCCCTACAATACAGAGGAAATGGAGGGGGGGAAGTAGGTGCGGACTAAGAGAGAAAAAAAAAACGCGCTGCACTGCAGCCAATATACTCGCTATGAACGATTGTAAACCGTTTACACTTGACCAAGAGGAAAGAACACTTTAAAGTCAGCTGAGCTATGCAGCCGAGCAAGTGGTTTAGTTAAACTGAAGCAGACTATAAATATGGTAAAAGCAGCGCAAAAGGAATATGATAATAAGAATGACACAGAACCAGCGCTGAACAGTTCAGCGCCTGTCCTGTGTCGTTCTTCTCGTGTTGTCGTCTTTTTGCGCTGCTTTTACCATGAAAATCAGCCAACTAGCCAAGTTTTTGCACACTGTAGCAGATTAAACATGTCGAAGCAAACCGGTATTAAGAAACATTTAAATATGAAAGCCTGGAGGCATGCCAGTTCCGTCTGGTTTAAAAGCATTCTTGGTTTTCTTTTTTTTTTCCCTCTTGCTTAACACCGCTAACAACTTGCAACACATGCTTCTTAGCGAAACAAACACGTAGCGCCTTCAACAGCACGGGCGCGGGGTATAAGCGATTATTAGAAACAAGTGAAACTAACGTTTAGCGGCCATACGCAAAGCAGGCAAATGCCGCCGCAAGCACCTACGGCGCAGGTAGCGCCACCTGGTGTGACCGCCATCTTTCATTGGGAATTCGTACAGCCCTCCGCTCTCGCCCGTCACACTTCCCCCTCTAGCCACCATACTCGCGGACAACTTTTCTTGGCAATGAAGGGAAGGCTAGAGAGCCGAACTCCGCATGTGCTACCGCTGAAGGTTATAGTCCCACAATTGCGTCCGTGTTTTCTGCGTGAGAATAAAAAAAAAAACATTACTTTATTTTCTACGGGACGCTGTTTGAAAAGAGGGTCAGCGCGCACCACGGAGATATTTATATTTGTTTTGCTTTATGCAGTGTCATTTCGCGTTTTTGCACCTGTGAAAACGTCGCACCTTTTACGTGCACCTCACAGTCAAAATGGCGTCTTCGTCTTCAGGTGAGCACTTGTCACCCTCCAGCTTTTTCAACAACTCGCCGAGGGAGCTTGAGATGGCCTCGAGGAGTTACGGAGTCGCCCTCTATCGGACGCGCCTCGATTGCGTGTTAGGCAGGATACCGCCGGCGCACTCCCCATAGGTTTTGCTGTCGGCGCTCTACAAAAACACCTCGCGGAAGCCCTTCAGGGCATTTCTGTCAGTACTTTCGAAATGAACTGTGTTCTTTACTGTCAAAATAATCATTTTCGACGAACTGAAAGCACAAGATAGTGTACAGTCGCTGTCTCTTTGCAGAAAACCGAGCACCCGCTTCACGCTGTCACCGCGTTGGAGACCCCTGAACCGGCTTCTTGCGTGAAAGGTAGTCACTCGCTGAGTGCAAACTATGTGAAATATCTCGTTAGAGTAGACTGCCTGTATAACCAAACGGAGCATAACAGAAAGAAGCCTCAAGCTAGCGATCGCACGGGTTCGCGACGACTGACGGTGCCTCTGCATGTATGAGCGTCTGCATGTATGTTCGTCTGATGGTTTCGCTTTTGCTACGAGCGCGTTTTGGCACCGCGCTGTGAATTTTAGGCCGCAAAATATGAGAATTTGTGAGTAAACAAACAACTACTGTTGCGCGGACGCTATCAGAGCAGTTCAAAAACAATTTCCCTACAACTGCGGCTTCCGTGCGCATGGTAACTTTGTGGTCTGCCGTCCCGACGATTCAGTGTTTTTTTTTTCTTTTTCGGTCTAAATTCGGGTACGTTTCAATGTCATTTGACAAGTTGTCTCGCACTGCGTATTGATCGGTCTTCTCAGCGGGCAAATGCCGCTGCTTCTGTTTCTTTATTCAGCGCATTCGTTTCGTTTGGTGCTCACACAAAACGTGAGCAAATGCGACGCCTTTTTTTAATGCTCCTTAATTATCGTTCCGTTTGCATTCCAGTGAACTTGCCGCTCTCTGTCATTAACAAATTCTTACACCAAAGCTTCACCACTTCGAGATTGCTGGTGGAAGGAGAACCAGTCTACGAGACAGAGCATGTAGTAGCATGCGACGCCTAGGAAAATAATGAAAATACAGTAACGTTTGCCGGACTTGTTCTGCAAACGTCGGCTGTGAACTAGGACCCACATGAACTTGAAATAGCGGTGAATAAAATAGAAGGTATTGCAGCAACCAGCAGCCGCAAAACAGGATAATAATTATTTGGCGTGTACCCCAGCAATTTTGGCAACAGTGTCGAGTCTAACGCCAACAGGGTGGCATCTTTCCCACGTAAATAAATGAGGCTCCAAGAAAATACATGGGGTTGGCCGGTGGGCCGATCACGGAGGCAATGTAAAATTTATGTAGCTTATGAAGCATTGCATGTCTCATCAAATGGGAAGGTTGCCCGTCGGCGTCCCGCGTCGGTGATGCAAAAAATAATCATCACGGGATGGTGTCGTCATATGACGTCATCATGACGTCACAGATCGCCAAAATATGTAGCGTTATTATGACATCACGTAATGTGACGTCACATGATGACGTATTAACACGTCATAGTCGATTTGCATTGCCTCCGTGATCGGTCACGGAGGCCGTGCAAAACCGCGTTAGGTGCAGAACGCTTTTGGAGGGGGGCGCGGGAGAATCAGTACATCGACTGACAAGAAGAAGACGGCTTTTGCCTTCTAGTCATCTTTAACGAATGCATAAGGGACCCTGGGCGTTTTCTATTCAACGTATCTAAACAATGACTTGCGCATCTGCAGCATTTTGTGGACGCTGAGCACGGGGCCGAGTATCAAGAGGTCGCATTGGAGAGTTCTGAGATGGCATCGCACGTGGTAAAAGGTAGCGCTTTTACCATCCTGTGGCAGATAAGCATCATTTGCCGGCGGGAAGCGTGCGCGAGCAATCGTCTCAGTGCGCGCTGTCTGCTACTCACCGAACATCGCAGGCCCGACGCAGTAACAAAAGTCTTCGTCGCGGAAGTGCTTGTTGCACACAAGACTCGTAGCAAATGGCTACTTGCCGGTTCTTATCTTTACAACCCATGCTTCACGCTGTTTCTTGTCCCGCGGTTACCAGTGCAGGCTGACACTGGGCTCCTTTGCGTAAGCGCGGCACTGCTGCACCGAGCGGTAGAGCCCCAAGTTCGTCGCCTTCGGAGGCAGCTACTCTATTACAATGGTTTCAATTGAGTAGAATATGAGAGAAAACTTCCGAATTTGAACAGACTGCAGCGCATGTGGGACTTGAAACTCGTTTTCAAAGCACGCGGCAGTGCTCCACAAGCAGCCGACGCGGCCGCTGAGACCACGTGATCCTGCCAAGTTGTAGCGCCACCTATACGCAGAAAAACAAAGTAAGAAATGGTATTTTTGTGCGTTGCACTGCTCATTGGTGAAGCTGTGTTTACGTTTACGGCTTGCTTTTCGCAGAGTAGTAGTAGTAGTAGTAGTAGTGTTTATTGTGGAAATGACGCTTGCACGGCGCCATAGAACCTTTCGCTCAATGACCGCGAAGGCTGTCGTGTCTGTCGTGACACGGCCGCTGGATGAAAAAGCGCACGGGCGTGGTCGTGGCGATGCGTTTTTTTTGTCGTCGCTCCCAGGTGGCGCGTCAGTTTGCTATTCTCGCAAATTTGCTCAGGAGCGTGTGGGCGTGTTTTGGGTTGCATAACAGAGTGTTGCAACTGGTATCATCGCACAACTCTGGTTGCTAGGGGAACGGCAAGCACGTGATTTCTCTTCACTTCTCACTCTCTACGCGTTCCCTTCCCGCGAGTGGCGCGACCAACCAGAGCACCAGAGGGCCGGAGGACACCTGGAGCAAAGTTGGGCGTGACTGGCGCGACTCGGTCAACTCGGTCTCGGTTCCGGCGGCTCTCACTCGATCAGTCTGCGGACCTGTGTACCGTGCATCGCGACCGTTCAACCGCGATTCGTTCGGCGGATAACAGGATGGCGGAACACCGCGCTACCAAATCCGGACTAGCGGCTGAAGCTCACAGCAAGGTAAGCTAGCAGTAACACATACCTCAACGCGGTTTGACAGCACCGCTGCTGCGGATCGAATATGCGTAACGGAAGCCAGTGAATCCTGGCATGCCTCGTGCAGCCACGTTCTCGTTGCATCTGCCTGCCGTGTGCCTTTCGCCGCAATATGGACACGACTGCAAAAGTATACAATGAAGGAAGGACAAGGAACTGTCTATGTGGCCTGCAGCCGGCAGAGTAGGCTGTGTGGATTGCTGCGGGCGCTTCGCATCCGTTGGCTGGCTGCCGTCACGTGACCAAACTGCCGGCGTTTCTTCTTCAGTATGTATTGTGCCGGCAGCCGACATTAAAATAGGGAGTTTTCGAATAGGGGCCCGAAAAGTATGGGGCCCCAAAGCGCTTTGCGTGGGCTGGCTTTGGGTCAAGCAGGAGCTAAGAGTTTTAAATGCGAAGCATTTCTTAGCGAACTTCTGCGACTTTGAGCGTATCTATCTATCTATCTATCTAGCCGCCTACGACTTTGTGCTCTCCTGGTCGCTTGGTTAATCGAATGTACACCAAAATTGGTATGGCGTAACATGACTGTATGACGAACATAAATGACAAGTCATAACATGAAAATCATGACGCGCGTCATGTACAGGTGCTCCCAAAATAATTCGGAGCGCCGGAGCGGTGGCCGCTCGTTGGCGGAGCGCGCCGGTGAAAAAGTAGTGCCAGTGCCTGCGCGTGCGCGGTTTCCCTAGCAAGAGCGCCTCGTTCCCCAAAGCATCTAAATAGGTGTTGGTTTGCTCCAGAAGAATAGAGCTGGGTGCTTTTTAGCGTTTTGCGGATGCGGTCTCAACGCTCTGTGCGCGCGTATGCACGCCGTGGAGCATACGTGCGCGTGCATGCGCGTTAACGAGCATGAGTGTTATCGCAGATTGCGCGGTCAGAAACACACAAACTGAAGTAAAATCAGTTGATCGCACACGATAGTCATGCGAGACAATTACGGATGGGCGGCTGCATGGGATGTGTTGTCGCAGCGCTAACAGGGACAAACGATATGCTTTTAACGCAAGGCAACGCCTACATACATAAACTAGGGAACGAATCTTGCTTGCCAGGGACGCCACGCATGCGCAGACCATGGCTGTATATTTCCGCGCGTGTGCTCCGCCGACGAGCGGCCACCGCTCCGGCGCTCCGAATTATTTTGGGAGCGCCTGTACACCATGATTTACATGCCACGCTCATGGTGCGCTGGCGGCCGTTTCGCTAGCTTGATATAGACCAGAATTGGTATCCTGCGACGTGAATGTGTGACGAACATAAATGACACGAGTTAACGTGAAAATCATGACACGCATGTCATGTACAGCATGACTTACGTGCCACGCTCATGGGGCGCTGGCGGCCGTTTCGCTTGCTTGATATAAACCAAAATTGGTATCTTCCGACGTGACTGTGTAACCAACATAAATAACACGAGTTAACATGAAAATCATGACATGCATGTCATGTACAACATGACTTACGCGCCACGCTCATGGGGCGCTGGCGGCCGTTCCGTTAGCTTGATCTACCGCGGAATTGGTATTGCGCGACGTGCCTGTGTGACGAACATAAAAACACGAGTTAACATGAAAGTCATGACACGTATATCACGTACAGCATGACTTACGTGCCACGCTCATGATGCGCTGGCGGCCGTTTCGCTAGCTTGATATAAACCAAAACTGGTATCTTCCAACGTGACTGTGTGACGAACATAAATAACACGAGTTAACATGAAAGTCATGACACACATGTCATGTACAGCATGACTTACGTGCCACGCTCATGGGGCGCTGGTGGCCGTTTCGCTAGCTTGATATACCCCGAAGTTGGTATTGCGCGACGTTACTGTGTGTCGGACATAAATAATAGGAGTTAACATGAAAACCATGACACGCATTTTCCTCAATGACATACAAGACGATGTATGCAGCTCTTTGCTGGCTGCTTCGCATTACATCGATTCCCACAATGCGTGGGATCTGCCGGCTTTTTGAATAGGGTCTGCGGCGCTTTGGACATTTCCCCTATTTAGGTCAGTCAAGTCTTACTTAGCCAAGAGCCGTCGCTTCAGTGGGTGGCGTCATCTGTTTGACCCAAAGCTTTTGGGGCAGGCTTTGGGGCTCCCGGTAAATTCGAGAAATAGCGGCCCCAACGCTAAACCCAAACGCAGTTTGGGTCTCGCGCATGCGCAGTGGCCTCGACGCTATTTCTTTGGGGCCCCTATTCGAAAACTCCCTATTGTCACTGCCGACCGTGGCTCTTGCAGTAGCGATGCTGGAAAAATGGTAAGAACCGTGAAGCGGTCCGGCGTGACACGGCCAACCACTGTCACAACATAGCGGGGGGAAAAAAAGAGAGAAAACGCGGCATGGGAATCATTTTCATGCGAAGCACAGCGTAAGCTGTTTTTGCTTTGAGCCAAGCGTTGTGTAAATTGAGTAGCTGTGCGCATACCGACGAGCTCGGGCAACGCTCACCAGGCACTGGAGAAAGTGTAGTTCATGCATGGTCTGACGTAACGTCGGTACTCTGGTTACTCACGTTAGAGCAGAGACGTCAGTTTTATCGGCACGAAGTGCGCACTACGGTGCGATGATGTGCATATAAGTAGCGTTCGTAGGCGTATTCGCTTCGTGTACGTACATATAAAATATTTCCAAAGTCTTTGTCGATGTATCACCTGTGGCGCATACCACATGAGATTCACAGCGCATACAATATGTGCCACACGTAACTGGGGGAAAGGATTGCATGACGTACACGACAGAGAAGACAAGTTATTCATGTTGTGACCTGCAAATCACGTTCGTCATACACTCACGCCCCTCCGAGTGCGCGCGCGGTAGGCGGAGCAACCCGAGAAAGAACAAATGCGTTCCGGCTGGCTCTGGCAGCTCCCAGGTAGTGGAAAATCGAGAGCGCCAAGACGTAGGCGGCTAGAAATAGACAGACAGACAGACAGACAGACAGACAGACAGACAGATAGACAGACAGATAGACAGACAGACAGACAGACAGATAGACAGACAGATAGACAGACAGATAGACAGACAGACAGATAGACAGACAGATAGACAGACAGATAGACAGACAGATAGACAGACAGATAGACAGACAGATAGATAGATAGATAGATAGATAGATAGATAGATAGATAGATAGATAGATAGATAGATAGATAGATAGATAGATAGATAGATAGATAGATAGATAGATAGATAGATAGATAGATAGATAGATAGCATTGCCATTCCGTAACTTCATTACGGAATGCCAAGGTGAGCCTATATCAACATAAATCTCATCACCACGTGCTTTGGTTACGCCTCCATCGTAACAATCATATCAGCGACACACCCCCTTTGGGCTATCTTTCTTTCAAACATAATCATGAAAATGTCGCGCGCAAACAATTCAGATGCAGTGGCTTATATATACTGAACAAAAAATTCAAAAATGGACAGAATTAAACAGCGACCACAAACAAATTAAAAGTTACAAACCGGGATACTGAGTGTCATTCACACAAAGCCGTCTAAAAAATGAACCTCTTTTCGATGCAGAGTCAAAGAAGGCATGCTTACACATTAGTCAAATTTTCTATTAATAAAATAAGCCTCAACAACTTCCCTTTGCAACTTGTTGTTTGATTTGGACAAGAAGACTGTGTCTTCAAACCTCGGCGTGCATTCGCAACTCCTGCAGTGAAAGTCTAGGTGCCCCCCGGTGTTTGTGTGTACCGCCAGGCTATGCTCTCTGGCCCTCTCATTAAAACAGCGCCCCATTTGTCCGATAAGTACTGCAGAATGGGCAAGTTGGTGCATTATGACAACGTATTGGTATAGCGCAGCTCAGTTTGAGCATAAAGAAAAGAGGCTTCAGCGAAGAAGGAAACACAGGCAACAGGATGAGCGCTAAACTTCCAACTTTTTGTTATTGCATGACCCTACAGCACATTATATGGCTCACCTCACAGCACACGTGACTCCGCTATCTGACCAAAAAACCAAACATGTGGCGCAGCACACGTGACCAGAAAACGCAGTTTACTCAAATATCACATTAACTACACCTCACTGCACACGCTCAAGAAAATCGATCTCTTTTTCAGATAAGGCTATCGATGGCGTACTCACACACAGCTTCACACATTTCGCAATAGAATTCGCCTCGATGATCTCACGTGTCAACTGATTACGACTGCGGCCCAAAACGACACAACGGTCAAACAATGGAGTGCATGCACACGTCTTACAATGCTTAGCCAGGAAACTGCCTGAGGAAACCTTGTTTTTTACATTGCAACAATGTTCGCGTAGGCGGTCATTGATACACCTACCCGTCTGTCCTATGTAAACCGCATCGCACGACAGAGGGAACATATACACGACAGCTAGGGAACATTCCACAAACCTAGTCACATGCCTCTTTCCACAGGCGGGTTGCGACACCTTCATAGGATTCGTCAGCTTGCATAGTCGATTGAGTTTCACTGGGGCAGAGAACACTACGCGGACGTTTTCTCTCAGGGCTATCTTCTTCAAATGGTGTGAAACTTTATGCACATAGGGTATGACACTGGTTTTTCCAGCATCTGGCACACCATTGTTCTGCAGACGTCCCCGCTTACGTGAACCTTGCAACAAGCCCTCAGCCACTGACACCTGCACCAACACTGGATAGCCCGCCAGGGATAATCGCTTGCTTTGTCCTGCAAAACTAGCGGCCATAGTGTGATGACATGACTTCATCAAGGCATTCCTAAAGCATGCTCTGGCAACCCCTCTTTTTATTAGTTTTGAATGCGCTGAATTGTACTGCAGGAGAGGCTTTTCTGAGCGCGGTTCATAGCAAAAAGTTGGAAGTTTACGCTCATCCTGTTGCCTGTGTTTCCTTCTTCGCTGAAGCCTCTTTTCTTTATGCTCAAACTGATTTGTCCGATGTAAACGCTTCCGCAGGCCAAGGGTATTTCACATACACCAGATGTACAGCCGCGATCAATATATGACTTGCAACACGGGAGCGCGTGGCCTCACGAGTTTAAAGATTTCGCATTCATTCCACTAACCCTTAATTCTACAATTAAGGGTTATATATATATATATATATATATATTATATATATATATATATATATATATATAATATTGTCACGTGGTCGTGACGTCGACGAAGGCAGCAGTCAGCACGTCCGAGATGAAACTCTCTATTAGGCCTAACTTGTGGCCGGGAAACTGAAAGTCAAGCTACAGCAATACACTGATAGCGTCGACCGTCGATCAACTGACAAGCGGTGAAGCGCGTCGGCATTTACACATGTGCCGTCGAATATTCCAGCGTTATCGCGGGTTGTCGCGCAAGTTCTAGAATAAGCTCGAGTGTTCGCGTCTTGCGCGCAATCCTAACAAAACGATCTACAATAATCGCGAAGCATCTCGAACAATGAGGCGCGGTTTGCGCTGAGCGTTGGTGACGGTCTTTGTGGGCGAAAAAAATACAGCAAAAGTGATAAGAAACGCACGTGGCAATATATATATATTGGCAATATATATATATATATATATATATATATATATATATATATATATATATATATATATATATATATATATATATATATAAGCCACTGCATCTGAATTGTTTGCGCGCGACCATTTCATGATTGTTTGAAAGAAAGATAGCCCCAACGGGGTGTGTCGCTGATATGATTGTCACGAGGGGGGCGCAACCAGAGCACGTGGTGATGCGATTTATGTTGATGTAGGCTCACCTTGGCATTCCGTAATAAAGTTGGAAGTTTGCGCCCGTCCTGTGTACATGTTTTTTTAGCGTAGCCATGCATTATGTTCCGACTAGCCCAAACGAAAGCGTTACTGTGGGGGCACACTTTGCCCCTTCCTCCCCTTATGTGACTAGCTGCCCTCCCCTGTGCGCACGCCTATGGATAGATAAAAACGGTCAACATTGGTTCGCTAAGAAATGCTTTGCAATTAAAAAGAAGAAAATGCTGACAACATAGTCACATGATCGCGGCCAGCATTCCGTGCAGCCTACATAGAGTTAAAAAAATACAAACGCGCTGATTACAACACTGGCAATGGTAAAGCTAAACTCCAGACAGTGATATTGACAATCTAGGAAGATAAAAGCTCATGACATGGCGAAAGTGGCCAATTGGCCTCGCTAAATTTATAACAACCGGCGAACGCAAAAGGTACTTAAAATTCGAGCGCGCAACTACACAGGGAGACAGGGACAAGCGCATTTCAAATATGAATTACCAACTCGCCCAGTCAGCCATTCTAAGGCAAAAGGTGTGCGGAACGGAAACACCGTTTTACTGTTCTTTTTTATATATATATATTCTAAAGGGCTGGTGGAAAACGCAAGTCTGGTTTATTGGTTCGTTCACTTAGTGAGACAGTGCAGTTGTTGGATGAGTAGCGGGCGTACCACACTGCCAATTTCGGTGGCAATCGTGCGCAGGGTTTTTTATTAGGGGGAGGTTACCGATTAAATTTTTCTCAAGCAGCCTGGTAGGGAAAGGCATTTCAATGCAACACCTGCATTGCGAACCTCCTCGGCAAGGCTAATGCAACACGATTGTATAGGTGAGGTTAACGCGAAGAACGAAAAAAAAAAAGCTCGTAAGAAAGAGACGTATTTTGACAACAGACACCGCACGTGCACGCATGTAGCGGCTTCGTCATGCATTAACATAACGTCGTATAAAAATTTGCAGTGACTTAGCTCGGCTGTGCCAGGATATACGTAGCGTTAGCAAAGGTTCAGCTGATTATTCTTAGCTTTCCAGATTGTCTAGGATTATTAGCCTTCTTCTGTTCATTCTTCGTACGCTGAACCGCTAATTGCCAGGCAACTACTTCGCGAGATCCGATGAGATAAGCTTCTCGGCTCTTCTGCGCCGTTGAGCAGCATTTGCGCTCTCCTTCTCCATGGCGTTACCCAGCTGCAAACGCCAGTCAGAGGCGCTATCAAGCGGCTCCAGCGCAGTGTCAGACGGAGACTGCACCAGGGGAGTGAAACTTCCTATACCATCCATGGAACGCGATATTCGCTCGCAGCGCCGGACGAACACCCGGTGTTTGGGGGCGGTACTAAACCACGGCGGCCCATTGCAGACACGCACTGGGGGACGCCATCTTGATGAGGACTGAGGATCCGAGTGGCGGGGGGGGGGGGGCGATTTAGCGCCAAATTCAATTGGGATGCACCAGCAAGCCAAATTCAGCGAGTGGAAGGTACTCAGGTGGCGAGCGCGCGACATTCTTCCTGTTGCGCAACCCGCCACATGATAAAACGGCAATCATTGCGTTCTGATTGATGAAGGTTTGCCCATCCACCTGTTTTTGCACCACTTATTCTCAGTAAGACTTTGTTTTTGCTTACGTGTACACATAAATTAGACAAGAATAAAGATGAGAGTTTGTTGGAATCTTTTATTGCCTAAACGTACCATTCATACAGTAAATTCAAGCATACAGTATAATTCAAGCTGCAGAGCAGACAATCAGAATGTAATAAATAAATCATGCACGTGTATGCTCAATTAAATTACGCAGCTACTGCTGCAACCGCATCCTGATATGCCGTGCAAGCGTAGAAAAACAAAACGAGCATCATGCAGATCGTACCTTTCGTCCGCCGGGATCCGAAAAAATTTTATGCCGGTGTGGCCTGAACAATTTCGACACCACTCAGCACAGCACGATTTGTGATAACGGCGCGAATCCATTGATGCGTCTGTTTCGCTGAACCTTGCAAAGGTTTCGCCAGTTTCACTTAAACAAACCTTACGGTGGTAAAAGCGGCCTTTGGGACACCGCAGGCCGTAGCATACATAGGCGCGCGACAAGAAACGCCCCTTTTTCGCCGTGAGAGATAGGACGGCGCAGTTCCCGTTTTCCACTCCGGGTGGCGCTCGTATTTTCGCAACCTCGAACTGCAACCTTTAGGTTCACTTGAGTATTAAAAGCTCGGGAGTTAATAAGTAACCTGGTAATAAATATAAAATGAAACAACAACGGTTCATTTATGCTCGTAGGTAGTACAGCCCCCAAACATCAGGATCGCTGCGGTCACGGGACAGAAAAACCGCGAAGTTTCACCCCCGTGACTGCACAGCGAAGGCGAATAGCTGCGCCCGCGCCAGTGTGTCTGCCGCGGATACGACGCCACTCCTCCCGAACGCGCAGACAGCAGCGGCGAGCCGCGCGCGGCGGTGGCGAAGAGCGCGTGAGATGCCGGCTCCGGTGAGCCAGCTGTGTGACAGCACTGATCCTCGCGCATGCGCAGCACGGCTCATGACCCTCCACGCGAAATCGGCTCCGGCTAGGCAAGTGTAGCTAACGCTACAAAAACCAAAAAGAGTCGCTCGCTTATCTTATAGGTAGATGATATACTCGGCCGTGCCCTTCTTCAGTTCTTCAATTGGCGTGTGAGCATTCTCACTAGTCTCGCTTACTTGCGGGTCGCATATACGAAAGTAACGCAATGGAATTGCGCTCAGGGCAGCCTGCGCTCAGGGCAGCCTGCCCGAATCATCTGAACGGGGCGCCAAGCCTGCCCCGTACATTTACCGAGTGTTCACGTGTCGAGATGTGAACACGAGAGAGCGGTAGCCCCTCTTTGTGCGTTTCTTGACAGCGCAAGAGAAATGTAAGCGTTCATTCCGAAGTATGCAATTCCTTGTTCAAGTAATTGCAAGCAGAATGCCCCGCTCTCTCTTTTCTTTCTCACACGTGTCCACATCACAGCTGCAGGAAGACGCCTTTATGCGCAGGTGCGGCCACCTTCCAAAGATTGGCAAGTGTGGTCGCTTGCTTGTGAAGCAAGACGTGCATTCATCTACGGAATCCTGACCACTGTTCCTAAGCTGTATTCGAAACAAGCGAATGTACTTAAGCCCGACGTAAAGTTGCCACACGCAGTATACATATTGCAGACTCGGCCAGTCGCGTAGCTCGCACGACTATGCCGGAAATGTGTGCGTGCTAAAGGCAGTTTCCAAAATTCTTCGTGAGCGGGCGTCTCTTCCAGAAACCACGAATGTATATGATGTATTTCTTCGTTTCTTACGAGAAAGTTGGTTATTAGCTCAACCTGAGCTCAGTTTTCCTTACTTAGAAAAAAGACCAAGCGTTTAAAATGAATGCGGAGCCCTACGCTATGCTGTTGTATATAGCAGTGTTCTCGTGAGACGATAACACCGCCTACTTTCTGATGAACGCACATTTGCGACCACGAAAGATAAATTGGTTAGTGTAGAAACATTAATCTTCAACGTTTATTGTGTTGATACAATGACCTGTATTCTTCTCACATCTATTGTGCTACCGCAATCAAACCACTGTTCGCGCAATGAGAGCTGCATACTTGTCAAGCTGACGAATCTCATCCGCAGCTGCTGTTTATTGAAATCAACGAAAACTGAATGATTTACTATCCCTGATATGTCCGCAGCAAAAAAAAAACCTCTAAATTCTGGTGGGAAAGAATACATTTAACGTAGTCAGTTTTGAAAAGTGGTCAATCAAACAGCTGCCCCCCTGAAGGACTCCTCTGCTCGCCAACCACTGCAAAAAAAAAAAAAAAATGTTCCCGCCCCTACAAGCGAACCATCGCACATGTGTGCGTGGTCACAGCAGACGTTCTTTTAAAGGGACACTAAAGGCAAATATTAAGTCGACATTGATTGTTGAAATAGCGGTCCAGAAACCTCGTAGCGCTGCTTTTGTGCCAAGGAAGTGCTTATTTTGAAATAAAATCACGTTTTTAGTGGTCCGCATCGCGTTAGCGCGCTTCAAATCTCCCGCCTGAAAATACGACTCTCATACGTCACTGCTGCCATGCCCAACGTTGCCCGCTTTTACTGCGCGGCCGCCGACACTAGTAGCAGCCGAGCGGAAGTAGCGGGACCCACAGTAGCAACAACGGCGCTGCGGCAAAGACTTGCTCGGATGGGCACATTCAAAGCCGTCACCAAGTTGCGGTTGATCTCGTAATCCTCAGTACGAAAGTGCAGCGAGCACACACGCAGAGGTTTTGACTGTTTAGCACACTGGCGCAATGGCATATCACTAAGCCACTTCGAGCGTAAGGGTTCATTCCACGGCACCCAGTGAAAAGACACACCGGTTTCCTTGCTGCAGCACTGGCGTTGTGCACCATTCGGGCATCCGGCAATATCACACGCATGCGGCATTTTGTCGAACTTTCTGTCAGAGCGACCTTCACGAGCGCGCAAAACACGCACGGCAGTACGCGATCCCGAAACTACCACTGAGACGGGCGAGGCACAGTTCGGCGAAAACGGAACCTTTGAACCACGCGCGCCGTTCCCCATGGCAACGCCGCGGAGGTTTTGTTTTCCATGAATCAAGCGGAAACGAACAAACAGAATTTTATTACGTCTTTTGATGCTCGGAATGTTCTTTTTTTTTACTGCTGCTAGTTTGATTACTAGTGATTTATTGCAGGCCGACTTCCCTACGTCATCGGGATCACTTCGAAAATGTCCCACTCGTGGCGCTCGTCATGTGATACATTTAGCTTAATTTCTCGGTAAGTAGGGCACTGCTGTTGATAATATTGCTGTTTTAGAAGTTGTCATACATTGGGCTTTCACTCTGACATAAATTATTTGCCTTTAGTGTCCCTTTAACAGCGGGCGAGCAGAAATGATCACGAACCGGCACGCGCTCTCTCTTCATCTTCGGTCCCAGAACACGTGCGCCGATTTCTCCGGTTGGGTTGCACTAACTCTGATGGGCGAGATAACGAGCACGGAGATGAAGGAAGAGCAACAAATTTTTAGCGAAAAAAATTCTTGTCGAGGCGGGATTCGAACCCGCGTACCCACGATTCGAAGGCAAGCGTCGTAGCCACTCGGTTATCCAGGCCCGCTAGCAGAGCATACAATAGCCATCTTCAGTATACTATATCGTAGCAAGGAGTTGAGGAGGGAAAGGAGGAGGGGAGAGAGTAGAGCATATAAAGAATGATAGAGAGAGAGAAATAAAAATAGAGACAAAAAAGAGAGGAAGAAAGAGAAACAAATGGGGCCGCCCAGCTGCGCTCTTCCTTCAGGCTTGACACCACTATAGTGCGAAGCTGACAAAATATTTTTAACACTAAAGTGTTTTATGCCCGGGTCCACCAAGGCTTTCATGACGTATTTCCGTCACCGAAATACGTCAGCAAAATGAACGTCATGAGATGGCAGAGAAAAAAAAACTATTGGCCGCGAGATCGACCTATAGGTGGCAGCACCGTCGCCGCGGTAGTGTGGAGAGGCGGTCGGAGGCGCGTATACAAATGCACACAGCGGCGCTTCGTTTTGAGCGGTTTAAGCCGATTGTCGGCGGATAAAATGCGTTGATTGCAGCTTACTGGTAATATATATGCCCTTCATTGTTGAATCGATGCGCGAAGGTCATTTAACGTTACTATTACTAGTGAGAGAAGCTCAATCTGCCGATGAAAGGAATCCTCGCCCAGGATGACAGTCTGCGCTTACGCACTATATGACGTTTTTTGTTGTTTTCTCTGTACGTGTTTAGCTTGTGTTTTGGGTACTACGCACTGCAGTAGCACGACCCAACTACTTAAGTGTTTACTTCTTGTTCATTTGTATACCAGCCCATATTCCTGTGCAATGAGTTCAATAGCACTGTTCACGCGAATACGCATATATACGCAGGTAAGAGTTTAGCACAGAGCTTTCATCGATTGATTACGTGCACGACAATGATGCAACAAAGGTCCGGTTATATTATGGAACAAGTGTCTTTTTTTTTTCAAACTAATAATGTCCGCTGCCTTCCATCAATTTATAACAACTCCACACAAACGCTCAAGATAATGTAAAAAGAAAGGATGAGGTTTTGCGTGAAATTATACGACATAAATGTAAGGCACACCGTCGACATTAATTTTGTAAATGTGGGTCCTTCAAAGCGTACCTAATCTAAGCACATGGTTGGTTCTGCATAAATTTCGCGCCAAGTTAAAATTGCGCGCGGCAACTCCGTTTTATCACTGCCTTGTCATTCCATTGTTTTTTCTACTCTTTTTTTTAGGGACAGTTTGAGTACCGAAGTCTCAGACTTCACTTGATAGAATAGTTCGCTGTAGCGGGACCACGACCGTACAATAAAAATTGGCCGCGTATTTTGCATGCTTCGCTGCAAATGTCGTCTAAAGACGATAGAAGAGGCGCTGCGTGAGATATGGACGCCATCTGGCAATAAGAAACATGAGTGCTGTGTTGCGGGCTGGTAGTCCCGGCACCGCAGCAGGCGAAGACCGGCGGTGACCAACGCGACCGGCGGGGACGCCTGCCAGCCTGAACACGCGGTTTGGCGCGATGCACTGAAGCAGAAGAAACGTCCGCACTCAACGAGTACTCTCCACACACTCTTTAATTTACACGTCGCCTGCGTAAAAGAGGAATGCCAGAGCGGCGACCCATGGCATTCCTACAGTGCAATACAGAACCGAAACCGAAACAACAATGAGCTCGTGCAGAGGGCACGGAGGAAGGCAAGTTTTAGCGCAGTCGCATTTTCAGCGCAGCTTAAAAAACTAGTTTAGAATTACGTATCTATCTATTTTCTATTAAAGGAACACACCACTTAATACTTACCTAGTGATGTTGCGCCTCAGATATGCGTAATGTTTGCTTTTTGATCGACAATGTACACAAGTATGAACCTGTCAGCCGTTCAAGATGGCTGGCCCTTGGGCAAGTGGTTCACCTTTGGCCGGGTGGCTGAATCGAGTGACGTGCCGACAAACAGACAGAAAGACAGACCAAAATTTCTCCGTTTAAGCTCCCCAAGAAATACTATCGTCTTTAAAAGGACATATTAAGCCCAACTAAAGCTCGTCATGAACTGGAGTGCCGCGGTTATACACCTAACAACAACGCGAAAGTGAATGAGCTTCGTTTTTGTTTACCACCGAGTCGCTGAAACGCTGCATTCACACACTATTTAATGTTCCTCATGTTTGGGACTATGCCAAGCGCACCTTAGGGTGTGCTTAACCAGAAAGTGGCGCGCCGCCCTTGGAGTGAGTGGACAGTAGCGTCTGACGAATTATTCATTCCTCCTCTTGGTTTGGCAACGCTTGTACCCAGCTAAGTCAGCTGGTAATACAGTTATGCACACATAACATTTGACGACCTGGGGAGAGACTGGTTCCGACCGCTACGCATAACACTGGAAGGGCTGCACCAGCTCAGCGGAGCTGCAGCTTTTAAGAGTTCCAGTCGAGAAGTCCAACCAGCTGCACGCAACCCGAGCAACGTCGTGACAAGCGTGAAAAATCTGCTGCAGGACCATCCAGATGTGTTCAAACCTGGGCTGGGCAAGAGCATGGGTCTTCCTGTGCGGATCTTAGTGGATGAGCAAGCCACGCCCAAGTTTCACAAGCCACGGCAAGTACCTTTAGCGCTACTGCCCAAGGTGGAGGAAGCCATCGAACAGTTGGTGGACTTGTCCCGATTCTGAAGAAGAACGGAAAGATGAGAATTTGCGGGGACTACAAGAGAACACTAACCCGGTCGTCAAGTGGAAGACGTATCCGCTTCCAACTCCAGAGCAACTGCTCGCAAGACTTGGAGGATGTGCAGTGTTTTCTCGGTTGGACTTGGATCAAGCTTATCAGCAACTCTGTGTCGATGAGGACACCGCCATGCTGCAGACCGTGACAACTCACAAGGGCCTGTTCAAGGTGACGCGATTGCAGTTTGGTGTGGCAGTCGCTGTAGCCATCTTTAAACGTTATATGGAAGGACTATCGAACGGACTGGAAGAGCTGGCAAGAGTGAGTGACACTTCACCTATATCAAGTCCCCCTAGCAGTCCCGCCCCTGGACCCGACGGTCCTGATGTACCTGGAAGCCCTTCACAGGAGCACAGCTCTTCCAGCCAACCTCCAACAGCCGAGGCTTCTAGATACCCGCGACGTGAGAGAAAAGCCTCTCAGCGTTACCGGGACTACATTCCGTAAGGGAGAAGGGATGTGTGTATTCACCAGTGAATAAGGTGGGCAACCATGAGCGCCCGTGGCGCCGCCCTTGGAGTGAGTGGTGTTATGATCGGACTTCACGGCTTCGCGCCGCTGGGCCGTTGGAATGGTATGGCGGCATCTGTCCTGCTTTCTTCGTCCTCAACGTTCCCCGAAACGCACCAGATGCGGCGACGACCCTGCCGTAGTTTCCTGGACCCTTCAAAGCTGTCAAGTCCCCTCGTCAATCGCCTTGGACACGCTTGGCTGAGTTTGACGCTTTTATGGCCTGAAGATGAACTATTTGCAGTCCAGGCTGCTCGGAGGAGGCAGTCGCTTGTGCACTGCTTTGTTCGGGCTTCTGCGAAATGCACCGAACACTGCAGAAGAGCGATATTTTAGGTGCAATCGTGTGTCCGCAGCACAGTACGCCACGCGATGAGTGCAAGTGTGGCATGTTCGCGCTGCATCGTTTTCCTTCGTCGCCTGAATTGCGGCAGCAGTGGGTGGCTTCAGTAAATCGGAAGAACTTCCGCATGTCGCCATCGTCACGCCTCTCTTCCGGTATTTCGTTGGCGGCAAGAAAAACGACGAGAACAACGTTCCCGTGCAGCACCTTGGATAGGAGGCTACGCAAGCCACTGATGACTCAGCTAGTAACTCGTAAGAATGTTACGGATTCGTACTTCATATTGTCCATAATAAAGCGGCCGACACGGCTGCAAACTCCGCCTTGTCCGGTTACGCATGTGCAGCCTGCGCGCGCCGTATACTTCACCGGAGGGCCTCGCAGCAACCCACGCGCGATGGGGCCTACTGTTCACGGCTTGCGACGGTGTCACATTCCCCTTCACCAGCACGACTTTTTCCTTCACATTGTGCTCCAGTGACTGACCCACCCAGCCATACTGCACGTAGTTGTACGATTCAGTGCCTCGTAGTTGCACACCTGGCAAAGACCCCACACATTCGCCTCAACGATATATTAACAATGTTCACTCGCCGTATTCCTGGCCACTCAACGTGTCCTCGACCTAGTCTTCGACGTCGTTGGGGTGAATGTAGGTCAAGGTATCCGTGAAGAAGAAGGATTGTGCAGGGTTTACAGTTTACAGCTGACAAACTTACGCGCCGCGAGCGAGTATGCGCGGAGGTTGAAACTGACGAATGATCCGTAGACGTTTAGTACGCCAATAAAGGAAATCGGTAGACAGCTGCAAGAACATTCTAGTTAGCGATTATTAACACTTCCACGCCGTGATCGACCTTCTACTACGCTTGTTGCTACTGGTACCGACGGACGAAGCACTGCCGTTCGCAGACGCGGAGCTCATTCTTGCGTTGCAAGCGCGAATGCGCGCCGCTGAACGGTTCAGATAGCGACGAATCGGTCAGTGGCAGCGACGATATCAAACAAAACAGTCTAAAGAACGAAAAATCAGCAAACACAGGCTTTAGCAGAGATCTCACACCAATGGATAGCGCGCCGGTTCGAGTTACGCGCAGCCCAGATGGCGATTTCGCCAATCTTGCACGTTAGGCGGCGCGCATTTCAACATGGCGCCCCCCTGGCGTGAGAATTTGAAAAGGTGTATACACCTTTTCAAATTCTCACGCCAGGGGGGCGCCATATTGAAATGCGCGCCGCCTAACGTGCAAGATTGGCGAAATCGCCATCTTGGGCTGCGCGTACTCGAACCGGCGCGCTATCCATTGGTGTGAGATCTCTGCTACATCTCTGCTAAAGCGTGTGTTTGCTGATTTTTCGTTTCTTTAGACTGTTTTGTTTGATATCGTCGCTGCCACTGACCGATTCGTCGCTGTCTGAACCGTTCAGCGGCGCGCATTCGCGCTTGCAACGCAAGAATGAGCTCCGCGTCTGCGAACGGCAGTGCTTCGTCGTCGGTACCAGTAGCAGCAAGCGTAGTAAAGGTCGATCACGGCGTGAAGTCTTAATTATCGGTAACTAGAATGTCTTGGTACTAGAATGTTCTACAGCTGTCCACCGATTTCCTTTATTGGCGTATACTAAACGTCTACGGATCATTCATCAGTTTCAACCTCCGCGCATACTCGTTCGCGGCCCGTAAGTTTGTCAGCTGTAAACTGTAAACACCGCACAATTCTTCTTCACAGATACCTTGACCTACATTCACCCCAACGACGTCGAAGACTAGGTCGAGGACACGTGTGAGTGGCCAGAATACGGCGAGTGACATTGTTAATATATCGTTGAGGCGAATGTGTGGGGTCTTTGCCAGGTGTGTAGCTATACGAGGCACTGGAGTCGCACAACTACGTGCAGTCTGGCTGGGGGGGTCAAGTCACTGGAGCACAATGTGAAGGAAAAAGTCGTGCTGGTGAAGGGGAATGTGACACCGTCGCAAACCGTGAGCAGTAGGCCCATCGCGCGTGGGTTGCCGCGAGGCCCTCCGGTGAAGTACGGCGCGCGCAGGCTGCACATGCGTAACCGGCAAGGCGGAGTTTGCAGCCGTGTCGGCCGCTGTATTATGGACGATATGAAGTACGAATCCGTAACATTCTTACGAGTTACTAGGTGAGTCATCTGTGGCTTGCGTACCTTCCTATCCAGGGTGCTGCACGGGAACGTTGTTCTCGTCGGTTTTCTTGCCGCCAACGAAATACCGGGAAGAGAGGCGTGACGATGGCGACACGCGGAAGTTCTTCCGATTTACTGAAGCCACCCACTGCTGCCGCAATTCAGGCGACGAAGGAAAAACGATGCAGCGCGAACATGCCACACTTGCACTCATCGCGTGGCGTACTGTGCTGCGGACACACGATTTCACCTAAAATATTGCTCTTCTGCTGCTTGTTCGTTCACTCGTACACGACACAGGGATGGCCAGATGACTTGCTATGCGAATGCAGTAAATTTTTCTGCCATGATAGTCACTTCGTATCAGAGACGGGCGCACAACACAGTCACACAAACGCGTACCAAAGCAGCACAAACACGGCAGTGGCGCAGCCCAAAGCACGATGGCAACACTGAGAGCATACCCTCTACCCCTGCTGCTGACTGGTTCGAGGCTGCTCCTGTGAAAAGGTCTATAGGAGCTGGCCGTCCGCTGCGCCGATGGCGCTACCGAGGCGAGGAACGACTGCACCTGACAGCAACACCTGACGTCACGGCCAATTTTCAGGAATGTGCGCCGCAGTAATCCGTTCATTGTGTGTATGGTGTCTTTTGTTCGCCTCCCAGCCACCGTCCGTCGTCCAGGTGCGCCGCTTCTCTCTTTCCTGGAGCGCGAAGGAGGCGGTGCTTACTTATCGTTTAGTGGGCGGAGATGAAGACAACGTGTTTGATTGGACTGTCCTGGGCTTGATTGTTTTCTCCAGCAGGGAATCATGGGAAGGTCCCGCTTTATAACGCGAGCGTCGGGACGCTCCAAGCATGCTACGTCAAGGTACCACGAAGCTATGCTACGACAGGCTACTAGAAGCTAGCACGAGGCTTCGACAGGCCACGTCGAGGCTACGTCGACGCGACGCAGCGTCGCTAGACGACGCTACGACACGCTACCAACTCATCATGTAAGTTAACGATCCTGTTATCAGCTCTGGCTCCTGAGTTCGACTTCTCCCTGAGCCTGGCTGCTCCCCGGTCCTATGGGCAGACCCCAAACTACATCAGTGGACAGTAGCGTCTGACGAATTATTCATTCCTCCTCTTGGTTTGGCAACGCTTGTACCCAGCTAAGTCAGCTGGTAATAAACTACAGTTATGCATACATAACAAGAACAAACCGTTCTTTGAGAACGTGCAGGCAGGACGTACGCGCACATGCAAACACGGCGTGGCTAGCAGACGACGCAGGGAGCATCCACACTAGGCGCGCTTCAGCCAGTAGCCGCCAGGCGGCGACTCCGCTCGATCTCGCGCCCAATAGGAAAAAAGTTCCGTTAACGGCAGTCGAACCCAGGACTTCTCGGTCCGCGACGATGGCTGGCAGGCGTTTAGCCCACTGAGCTATCGCAAAAACATTACAGAGGCTACCTGAACGCGCCTTTATGTTTCACACTTTCCTCTCGGAGCGCTCTTGGATGGATGGCTGGAGGGATGGATGCTATGAGCGTCCCCTTTATAACGGGGTGGTGAATGTGTGCCACCAGGCTACGGAAAAAAAACGAACAACAAAACACGCCGTTGCTGCGACCGTCCCATTCGGTGCGTGTCTAATAGAACTGTATTTCGTCAACGCTTAACACGCCGGGAGGTGCGGCTTTTAGCCCCAGCCTCGCTCATTAGCATCTATCCAATATCGCAAATATCTCTCGACGCTCGCCTGCTGTCGCACCGCATTCGCCGCTCGCCCTGTGAGAATTAACGGCCAGCCTAAGGGAAGACACAACGTGGGTAGCGTTTCGTCGCTTGAAGGAGTGCATATCGAGTATCAGTGTTTATTATGTGCTTGTTGTTGATGCCATCTTTGCGCAGGATTCACCCATATGCAGTGTCCACGTATATGTTAAGAACTTCAGCTACCGCAAGGGTTAAATCTTGATCATGGGCGTTAGTCCTCGGTACGGAGATGTGCCACTAGGCGTCAACGTGGGTGCGTCCACATCAAGCGGTGCTATGTCTGCCAAAGAACAGCAGACATTGTACAAGCTCTCATATATCAATGCACTATAAACAATCAACTACTTCTGTGACGACACGTTTCACTTTCGTGTTATACCGATTCTTATGATGGAGGGATCAGCCATCTTTTCTTTTTTTGTTGTTTTTGAAATACAGTTGAACCTCTTTATAACGAACAATGATATAGCGGTTTGTCTGCTCTAGCCAACTAAATACCAACGTGAAATAAAAACAGGGCAAAAGCTAGGTTAGACAAAGACGAAGAAACGACACAAAGCGATGTGTCGTTTCTAAGTCAACAGGACTTGTTGCTGAGCTAGTTGGTTCATACTTGTGGAAGAATTGCAATGACGCAAGGAGACGGGGACGAAGCGAAGACACGAACAGACAGACACGGGCGCCCGTGTCTGTCTTCGTGTGTTCGCTTCGTCCCGTCTTCTTTGCGTCGTTACAGTTTTTTCCTCAGGTCGTTTCTAAACTTTTATTTCACGATGACATCAACATACTTGCCCAACTCGCCATTCCGCTAAATACCAACTTTGGTTCTGTTATATTTATTCTTTTTGCGAAAGCCGCCGCGATATCGGATTTATAACGAAAAAATATTCATGTTGTTCAGGCGAGGCTCAAAACTCGAAAGTTTGCATGGGAAGCAAAATAAAATATTGAGAGACAATTCACAACCACACTTTCTTTTTTTTAATGTAGATATAAGACATAAGACAACAGGTTGATGTGGTTTGCGTGGATTTTGCAAAGGCGTTCGATAAAAGACCCCATGCCCAATTAATCTTCAAATTACGTAATGCAGGAATAAATGAACTCGTAATAAAATGGATTTAAGCATATTTAACAAACCGTACGCAGGTAGTAAAACTGGATGACCATGTATCAGATCCTTTAGCTGTACTTTCAGGAGTGCCCCAAGGCTCAGTACTGGGACCACTATTATTTCTCCTCTATATCAATGACATCAGTAGCATGGCGGCAGAAGAGGGTGTCCAGGTTAAACTTTTCGCAGAGGACTGCTTAATCTACGCCACTATTACCAAGCTAGACGATCAACTCAAAGTTCAGAATTGTTTGAAAAATTTAGATAATTGGTGTACGAAATGGAAAATGTCAATAAATTATTCTAATCTACATATACACACATCAGCAAAAGGCGAACTATCCATTCCTTTTCGTACAGCATTGGTGGACACTTGTTGGTGAATGCGCACCAGTTCAAGTATCTCGGGGTAACAATTACGCAGAAACTGTCATGGAATGAACATATATATAACGTCTGCATGACAGCCTATCAAAAGTTATACATATTGAGGAAAAAACTAGAACATGCATCGCGTGATGTAAAACATTGCATACACCACCTTCATTAGGACGATACTAGAATATTCAGCCGTTGTTTGGAGTCCCCATCAAGTGACCCTTAGAAAGAAGCTGGAAAGAATACAGAGACTTGCAGCAGGGTGGGAAGGGGGGGGGTGAGGGGGCGTTTTATTTGTTCACGTACCGAAGGAAGGAATCGGTCGTGCTGATGTTACAGAGATGCAACTTAGATTCTCTCCAACTACGGAGAAAAAATATATTCTGAAGGTATTTTCCAAGTAATTCACGATCAACTTAAGATTACCCAGGCAAAAGAAACCCCCGAACTAACCACGATTGCGTCATAAAACCATACCAAACAAATACTGACACGTTTCGATTTCTTTCTTCCCAGATGTCGTAGAAATGTGGAATAAAACCAAACGCTATTGTTGTTTTAAACGATGTCACCGACTTCGAAAATGCTGTAGAGGCGTATTTACGAGATTGTTCAACGTGATTTTTGTTCAGTGCCAAATGATGTAAGCGACCTCATGCTCATTGTAAATATTTTGAAAAATGTCAGAGAACTTTGAATTGTTATTTCTAACTTTGAATTGTTATTTAAGGAAATACCTGTTTTCATCGTGAAGTGCCAAATATTACGCAACTTTATGTACCTTGTACACAGGGGTCCGCTGTTAATGGGAACATCGGAGCGTGTGGCGGCAGCTCGGCGCCACCGGGCGCCGTCGGCTGCAACGAGATTCGCGTAGACGCAGTGAGCACCGTGCCCGTGCTCTTTCGTCGCGTCAACGGTTCGCTTCGCGACGATTCGCAGCCCGGAGCAGACAGCAGCAGACGACGAAAGAGCACGACTCACAGCGCGCACTGCGCCTGCGCGAAACTCGTTGCAGCCGATGGCCGGCGGTGGCGCCGAGCTGCCGCCACACGCTCCGATGTTCCCTTTAACAGTGGACCCCTGTGTACATTTTTATGTATGTAATTGTATTGACCTCTCTGTTATGACCCTCTATGAGGGTTGACAGTATTAATAAATAAATAAATGTTGCTGTGACATTAAAAATTTCGGTAAAAGTGCCGTTAAGAAAAGTTGCAGAAATTTTGGCACGACGAAACTCTGGACGCCTTGCTGAAGTGCCCTCTCGTGCACGGACCAAGGAGGTTGAAAAAAACTTCTGGAGTGGAGGCGGCGAGCCGCCGCTGAAGCCGACGACCGCCATATTGCTCCGGGCAGAAAAGTGTCGGTCGTCGCTTGAGCCCGCGCGGAAGTTCCACAGATGGCGAATTTCTCCGCTCCTTTGGTGACAAGCGAGTGTTGTGGATGTCTCACTTGTTGGACTGCGATCTACTCGATAACCACATTTACAATTTGTCGAAGGTTACCAAGCTGTATATAAAAATCGCCGGGCCTGCGCGCAGCACAGTCACAGCGAAAGCTGGAAGAGCGGCCTTTCTAGAGCCTGTTCTAAACTCTCTTGGGGAAACTAATACAAGTACACTCTCAAGGTACCCACTACGTCGCAAATCATAATTTTTGTGAACGGAAGCAATCACTATGCCATTATTCGTCTTTCTGCAGATAAGCGAGGTGCCGCTACACATCTGTAAGGCATTGTGTGAACTTTGTTGATGCTGCCTGTGGTTCCTGCATGAAGAATTATGGCTGAGCCTTTTGTAATGGATTTGAAGCAATTAACGATCCGGTCACTCGTTGCGCAATTAGCATGTATGTGACGCCTGGTCGTTATTTTACTCTTCTGACCGCTATATTACACATTTAACGCAATTCCTTGCCCGACATGACGCCTGTAAGGATGTTTTTTCAAAGGAGTTCCAGTCACTAGCGTGGCTCTGTGGTAGAATACTCGACTGCCATGGAGAGGACCCGGGTTTAAATCCCATATGAGCCTGTTTATTTTTATTTATTTCATTTTTCTTATTTCGCACGATAGTAGTTACGGACACCGGCGGCGGCAGCGGACACCATCCCACAGCTGTTGTGATTTGATAAAAGCTTTCGCTGTAAAATCAGGCTTCACCACATTTCAAAATAAATCAACCGAAGAAAATTCGGCAGGTCCCACGCGTTGTGGGAATCCGTTTCATGCGAAGCAGTCAGCGAGTACTGCTATGCTGTATTTTATGGATTTGAGCCAAGCGTTACGAGGTGGATCAACGTGTTTTTGTAAGTGTAGTAGCTGTGTGCACATCGTGGGCTTACCAGGCACGTCAACACTGGCGTTTAAACGGTAACTTTGAGGTGCAACGTAACGTCAGCCCTCACGTTAGAAACACACGTCAGTATTATTGAACTATGCACATTATGGTGCAACCATGTGGATATCATACGTAACTTTCGTTAATGTATTCCTCTGGGTCGAGCAATGCTTCAATATAGCGTGCTGAAACATGGGAGTATAAATGTAATGTTTATTACACTACTATAAAAGCGGAGCCAACACTGGAACCGCAGACGTTAATCTGATATGACGCCTGTATCGTAGGAGTATACGTACTGTGCATTGCTTTCTTGCAAAATTAGATAGCCAGCACCACAACCACACTTGACGTTGCACAGACATTACGCCTGCATAGTGTTTTTTCCGAACCAGTCTATATACCCGACGTACCTTTGTGGTAGAATACTTGATTGCCACGCAGAATGCTTGGGTTAGATTCCTGCTGTGATAGAGCACCAAGTCGGGCTAGTTGGTTAAGATTCATTATGACGTCTAAAACTGCGCTAAAAACACAAAGACAAAGACGAGGAAAACAGGACTCGCGCGGTAAACTGCGCGAGTCCTGTTTTCCTCGTCTTTGTCTTTGTGTTTTTAGCGCAGTTTTAGTCGTCATAATGAATCCTGCTGTGATCTTAATATTATTCTTTCCATACGTCGGGTCAACGCTGCCGATGTCGGTTTTTCTTAACGCTCTCGCATTTAAAGTACCAATGTCTGTTCTCGCGGTTCCTGGGTAGATATAAACTGTCAATCACATGTGGCGCATACCCGTACACCACGGCCAGTGGTAAACGGCTATGTGCCACGTGTCTGGAGGAAAGGGTTTGACGACCTACGCGACAGAATTTTCCCGTTATTCATGTCATGATACCAGCCATATCCGTCCAATCCTCTTACCCTCCCATGCCGATTTTGGTCTGCACCAAGTAAAGGAGGCGATCATGAGAGCACCTCGGCGTGGTGCTAGGCAGATAGATTCGTAGATAAAATTCGGCAGATCCCACGTAGCGTGGGAGTCGATGTTATGCGAAGCATGCGGCGGGTAGGTGACTCTGGCGTAACTTTTTTTACTGAGCGACACGTTACAAAATGACGCTAAATATTTGTATATATTTTTATACGCACACTATATACGTTGAAGAGCTGCATATGTGTTATATAAGTAGTTTACGGTTGGGTAACGCTGCCAATGACAACGTGGTATTACCAACACCAGAAGCGGTAAGCTGATATGTAGTGCTTATACGTGTCCCGACAACGCACGCGCGTTTCACGAACTCGTGTCAATGTGTGCAAGAAGTTCTTGACAGTTCTTGAACAAGGGCATCATCACCGTGATCAGTGCGCACCAGCACTGGTCATGACTTGTTATAGGATCCGTCGTGATCGTGGTGAAGAGGGGTCCATGTGTTTTGAAGTATGTGGTATAGTAGAGCTGTTGGAATTCGCGGATGCCTCGGTCATTTCGTCGACAAATTGTTTCTCGACAGAGCCGGCGACATATCGGAACCTGAAGCCACCTCTCGCGTTGGTGAGGCATAGGCCGTCGAGGCTGGTAGCCTGGATAGTGCTACGTAGACCAACATCAGTGGATGGTGTTTGTCCTATTCGTAGACTACCTAGCGTATGTGGCCTACGTAGCCTAGTCTACAAATGGCTGTCAATCAATCTGACATCATCCTTGGCCAGCATGAGGCTATCGCCCAGCCTCTTCAGAAATGAAGAGACACTTCATCGTTCTGGTGGACGAAGTGCACTTTACGATGCGGTGATGTGGATATCATATGTAACTTTCTTTAATGTATTCCTCCGGGGTCGAGCAATGCTTCAATATAGCTTGCTGAATCATAGGAATACAAACGTAAAGTTTATCAGACTGCTATAAAATCGGAGCCAACACTGGAACTACAGACGTCAATCTATATCACGCCCGTATCGTAGGAGTACACATCGTAGGAGTATCATGTAGTGTTTATGCTTTCTTGTAAAATTAGATAGCCAGCACCACAACCACAATTGACGTTGCACCGATATTACGTCTGCGTAGGCTGGTTTTCCAAACCAGTTTACAGACTTGGCGGTTCAGTGGTAGAATACCTGATTGCCACGCAGATTGCTTGGGTTCGATTCCTGCTGGATCCTAATTTTCGTTATTTCCATTCGTTGAGTCAACGCTGCCGATGTTGGTTTACTTAACTCTCTAGCATTTAGTTACCAATGTCTGTTCTCGCCGTTCCTGGGTAGACATAAACTGTCAATCACCTGTGGCGCATACCCGTACACCGTGGCCCGTGGTAACGGGTATGGCCACACGTGTCTAGTGGAAAGGGTTTGACGACGTACGCGACAGGACTTTAACGTTATTTATGTCATGACCCGGCAGTCATATTCGTCAAATCCTCTTACCCTCCCATGCAAATTTTGGTCTACACCAAGTTAAGGAGGCGATCATGAGAGCATCCAGAAGTAGGCGGCTAGATAGATAGATAGATAAGATAGTAGATAGATAGATAGATAGATAGATAGATAGATAGATGATAGATAGATAGATGATAGATAGATAGATAGATAGATAGATAGATAGATACTAGATAGATAGCGTAGATGATAGATAGATACGTAGATAGATACGTAGATAGATACGTAGATAGATACGTAGATAGATACTAGATAGATACGTAGATAGATAGATAGATAGATAGATACTAGATGATAGATCGTAGATAGATAGATAGATAGATAGATAGTAGATAGATAGATAGATAGATAGATACTATATAGAAACGCTAAAGCGCCAGAGGTTCGCTAAGAAATGCTTCGCATTTAAAACGCTGATGTTCCAAAGTTCGCTAAGAATGCCCCGCATTTAAAACTCCCAGAGCGGAGTAAGAACACGCTGACAATTGACTGTTATTTGAAAAAAATATGACGAGTGTAAACAGAGCGTGCAGCAAGCTAGTCAATTAATCTGCTTTCGTATCTCGTTTTTGCTGTGTTTACTTTTTAAGGGTGCGTGTTTCATATGGTTAGTTTCGTGAGTGTCTGCATTTTGCGTAAACCAGCAGCAGCAGCACTGGTCAAACTAGTTTGCTTTTGTATCTTTTCTTTTGCTGTGTTTAGTTTTAAGGACGCGTGTTTCATACGGTTATTTCGTGATTGTGTGCATTATGATGCATTTTGAAGTTATTTTCCATTTGTTGCTTTATCGATTCACGTATAACCACATTGTCTATTCTTCTTTTTTCTTTTGAATTGTGTAAAAGCCGGGGATGAATAAATTTTATGTACCACTTATTACTCCTCCATGTGCTTCATTTCGGGAATGCTGGAAGCGAATTCTACGTGTTATCAGGCACGCTTCAGCCCATGTATTATGTGGAAAAAACTGCCTTCTTCAATCCTGCAGGACAACAAAAAATTCGGCCAAATAAGTGACACTAACTATCCATGTCTCACGCTGAAACGCCCCCGCGGAAGCTCACAATTACGCTGTCCGTGCTCAAGCTGCGCTGCCTCTTGCCCGGAGCAAAATGGCTGCCAACCGGTTTCCCGGCTTCACCCGCTCGCGTGGGCGCGTATAGGGGACCTCCACTCCAGAAGTTTTTTAAACCTCCTTGGCACGGGACACTGGCTTTATTCTGCGCAGTGCTCTGAAATGCCGCCACACGAAGGTCCTTCTCCTAATAATGGGAACACAGGCCCGTCCTGTCGAACCAACGTTGATCTGCTGTAATTTCACCTTCTCATGTTCCGGTCTTTTTAGTTTGGAATGCCACAAGGCAAGGATTACCTCGCGTATCGTGGGTTAGATAATAATTATTTTTATATCAACGATTTTTGCGCGAGACAGATGGCGGATCCATGCTGTTTGAACGAACATCGGATATACGAACTAAATTAGGGCGCGGTCCTCCTTTGATTCATGGCCACGCCCCTCCGGGGCTCGTGATGTTTTGGTCAGCGCTGCTTATCGGCCATCTTCTCTGCGATCGCCTATCTCTATTCCGACATTGGTTGGTACCATTTTTTTTGAAACCATTATTTACAAACTTTAACAATGAACATTGCGATTACTTTCAACCGACAAAAAAAATCTAGAATTATTAAGCTGAGGTAAGCTCGTATGCAGCAGTGACTACACCTTCGAAATGTTTTGTTACTGTAGGTTGCAACAGGGTCATTCCACGCCGTTTCGGCCACCTTCTCAAGTATTCGAAAAAAAAAGTCGTGCTGATTTCTGCAATGAAGACAGCAAAATGCTAGGATATTTCGGAGAAAAAATGTTTGCTCACATGGAGCCATCGCCAGCGCCGACAACGCGGGACATAAGGACACTCAAACCAACATCGAGATTACCAAGTATTACATGGCGAGGCGGGCTTTCCCGATCCCACTTCACAACTCAATCGAGCACAGCCAGTCTCGTTGCGCTT